>NW_017263608.1:513578-795335 GCF_001500285.1 Mollisia scopiformis
TGGAGACATAGGTGGAGTGGTAAAAGGATCCATAATGGTGGAGTTGTTGATAGTTTAGTCCTAATGTGAAGAGTTTTAATTTCGAGGTTCTACAGCCTGAACGCACGGACTTTTGTCCCCATGTTCGTTAGCCGATAAGGCTGCATCGCTGTAATCTTGCTAGTATCTGTCTCTTCTTTCATATTCTTTTTTTATTGCATCGCACAGTATCTGCTCTAGTGTTTGATTATTCCGCCTCGAGATAAGGCTGTTCCTTAAATCGAGTCATACGCAGATCTCATGTGAGAAGTCTCACAAAGGATAAAGTCGCAGATCTTTGGGCTCTCTCCAGTCATTATTATCATTGATTCTACCATTCTTCTATCAAACTTCAAAACAATCGCATTCCATTCAAGCTGCCTGCTCACCCACAAGTCCAAGATACTGATCCACGACACTCTTGACCTGCTCTTCATAACCTTGAAACTTAAAGCCAAAAACCTGCTCTGTACGGCTTGCATCCACCTTGGTTCTTTTCGTGCTAGCAGTCCCGTTGTTTGGCAGAACACCCTTCTTCACGGCCTGAGGGTAATTGCGATTGACAATGTCGATAGCCTCCTCCCATCTGGTTCCACGTTCGCCTTCTGAGACAGCTAGAAAGCTCTGGTTGCCCTCGATCTTTGGGTTCAAGGCTTCCACATGCAATCGCGCGACATCAGCAACGTGGACGCTGGTGGAAGGAACTGCACCCCATCCGCTATCTCCTCCAAGGACTTGGGCCATTGCAGCGCCGACAGTTCCATCGGCGACGAGATTGGGGTCGGTGATCATTTCATTGTCGCCCACAACGAATGAAGGCATGATATTTATCACATCCCATTCAGGCTTCTTCTCCTTCACGAACTCCTTTGTGGCTATCAAGGCACGAACTTTACTAGCAGAATATGCTTCGAAGACGTGGGAGTACGGGCCAGCTGGGAAAGGAATCTGGTATTGATCATCGAAGACAGTGTCGACCTCTTTGGCAATGAATTCCTCCCATGGGATGATGGCGACTTCAGATGAAGTAATCACAATTCTTTCGATCCCAGAAGTTTTGTATGCTGCGTCCAAGATTGAAGTCGTACCTTTCAACGCTGGGGCAATTAAATGAGTCTCCCATTGGTCGGGGGTGAAGCCTTCGCCTTTGATGACCGGAGAGGCAGTATGGATGATGAATTTGACTCCTTTGACTGCTTCATCATAGGCATTGTCAGCTAGAATATCTGGGACGATGATGAATGTGAGTCTCGATCCTGGGTTCAAGGCTTTGACGGTTGGTGTTGCAAGAACGCCGTTGGCTTTCTCTTGTGAGCGAACTGCCGCACGGACTGAGTAGCCAGCCTTGAGGGCGAGCTGGATGATTTTGATACCAATCAAGCCAGTACCACCGGTGACGAGGACGAGTTCTCCTGCCATTGCTAGAGGTATAATTTGAGATTGGAGAGGAATTGGTTGGGTAATTTGTGAAAGCAAAGTATTTTTGACTTGTCTGCAGACAATATCTTGTGATTCTGGATGAGCGCTGGTTTGATATTCTTCTATCATACACGAGTTCAGCCATTCTTATATACTGCTCTGTCTCTTTCACTTCGAGATGGAATCCCTTTCCTTCTTGCTTCTACGGCTTTGAAAGCTTCGGCTGACGAATTCATCAACTTCGCATCACGACTTCATTGGATAGAAAATTTCCTATTTCGGAAATTGATATATCCAACGTTGATATCGCGAGGTCAAATGCACGAAGCTGTGTAACCTGGGGCCAATTCAGCTGAACAATGTGCATTGCTTACAAAGTGCGTATGACGTGTGGGGTGGCTTTTCATTCGAAGGAGGCATTGGCTGGCGGGGATAAGATGCATATTATTGGTCAGCGGCGATATTTGTACGGCCGATGGTTGTGGATGTAACTACGAATTGGTTGTACGGCTGACGAGAACATTACCGTACTGTTCCAGAACACGAACTTTATGTTACTCGTTTGAAAGTTATTCCTACTTCCAATGGAGCCTTCTGGCAAGCAGTGTTTGAGGTACTCCGCTCCCAAATCCCTTGGTATCACGTGCTTGATCTCGACTTGAAACATTTTGATTGAACTGATGAGAAATCTCTTCGAGTAACGCCTTCAAAAATACATAAATTCCCAGTTCGCTTTTGGATACATATATACATCATCTTCGCTGATGTTGCAGCTATCATTAGTGGCTCAAACCCAGCCCCTTAACGATCCGTTGGCTTTCTTCATATCAACTTCTCTTCTCTAAACCCTCAGCACCATATTCCTGACTCCGATATAGCAGAAAGCCAGAAGAAACCAAATCTAACAGTCAATTATGAAGAGATCTGCACTAGGTTGGTACCCTCCCACGTTTTGGACGTATTCAACTCCTTCAATGCAGCTGACGAAGTAGCTGCTGTCGGTGAAATTGGCAACAGAGCCAAGATTGATTCCTCCTCGGAATAGCATCCACCTACCAAACCATCAACACTAGGTGCTGAGTCCAACGTGGCGTCAACGACCCCTCTATTGCCACTGTCTCTAGATAATTAATTCTCCGGTGCTTTCGATGGGTACTCCACTGGACTGAAATTTCTACATAGAGCATACCTCGCAGCAGGCTCTACGAAACTGGATCTCAAGTCAACTTACGAGGAGATACTTCGTCACCAGGGACTCGGCCAGAGGACATTCGGCTTTGACATTGATGTGAAAGGCGCCTTGATTTGCCCTGAAATTGCTGAGCCCATGGGTGACGAGCCATTGGAGCCGCTCATCATCACCGGGTCAGTCAAAGACGCTGTCAAATTTGAACCGAAAGAATGATCCTTCACCCCTAAATTCCGGGCCCTGGATATCTCGGAAGAATCGAATGGGAAAGCGATGATTGTGGCTACGCCGTACCGGATTCAGCCAAAGGATACATCAAGGTGAGGAAAGCCTGGGAAGCTGAGAATGGGGGATCCCTCTATGAAGGGTTCTGGGAAATTAAAGTTGTCTATGATTCTGCGCTGCGCAGGAAAGGTCATGGGAGTGGATAGGATTATCGTGGTAGCTTTTGGGCAATGGAGAAAGCAACTGACGTAAAAGGAAAAGATGACGAAGAAACCGAAAAGGATGGTGCGACTGCGGTCTCTGGCGTCGAAGCGACTTGAATCTGGGTTGACCTGGAATTTCCTTTCCTGTATCTCAATGCGTTAGGGCTTTCCTTGAAACCCTCGGATTACTGCGTTCGAAAAAGCATAGAGCAGACGCCCATCTTCTCACTCAATATCGATGCTGTTCAACGCAAGTGATACACAATATCATTCAAGCGAGATGCCAAAAATTAACGGATCCAAAACTTCACCACACATTGTCTACCAAGGGTGAATCCCATCTTTGTTGACAAACTTCCCCACGTCTTGATCCCTCCTTCCATCGACCAATTTCAGTATACCCTCAGCACTCTCTTTTGCATCTCCTGCTCCGTTTTTGATTCTTTCCTGCCGTCCCGCTTCACCCGTTCCACTCAAATTCGTCACCACATACCCTGGATTAAACGTCCAAACCTTTACTCCCTTAGGACCAAGCTCAGCATGATGACACATTGCCAGCATGTTCAACGCAGACTTGCTCATTCTGTATGACACAGCTGGGAGTTTGTAATATTTCCCCGAAGGATCACTCCGCTCAGTGATTGAGCCGAGATCAGACGTAACGTAAATCAATCTCGCGTCTTTACTCTTCTCCAGTAGTGGAAGAAATGACTCGGTCACAATGGCAGGTCCGAAGGTGTTTGTTTCGAAAACTTCGCGGAGTTGATTGATGAGTAGAGTCGCTTTGCTGATGATCCCGGCGTTGTTGATCAGAACATCTATATGCCCGAACTCTTTCGAAACTTGAGAAGCAGCATCGGTGATCGTTTGGTGGTCCGTAACATCTAGTTTGACTAACGAGAATGATTCCTTTGGTTGGGATTTCTGGAGGTCTTCTAATGCCTTCTCGCCTTTCTCTAGATTTCGGCTAGTGATGATGACGTGGTAGTTGGGAGATGATGCTGCGAGAGCTTCCGCTGTGAGGTAGCCAACACCTCCGTTGCCGCCTTCAGAAGTTACTTTGAGAGACCCAGTTTCAACTTGCACGACGTACCGGTGATGAGAACGATGGTCTTGTCGTTGCTTGCCATTTTCGGAGTTGATATTAAGGGAGCGATGGTGTGCGTATGTGTATGAAGGGGAAGTACGATGGTGGTATCCAGTATGTGAACTCTACGTCGTTTAAATAGAAGTCAACCGATCTCGAAAGAACGTGTATCATACGCAGACAGAGTTCGGACTTCTTTCGAGTCCGGCGTGGGAAGCGTGAACAAGGTTAATTCCGCTACTTAAATCCGGCGTTTCTGTTGGTCGACATAATGTCCGACGAGGATCATGACATAAATGGCGAATCTTTGGTGGAGGACAGTATCTCGCATGGAAGACCCTAAATGGTCTTCATCACGTTTGTGGTGCTCAACATCCTTCCGAGTCTTTCGCTGTGATTTGTGATTCAGCCGGTGGATGACCCCGCGATGACGGAACTGTACCCTTAAGCTTCATGCTACCCCGCATATCTTGATGGCTTACTCATAGTTCATAAACTACAACCTGGCAGAGATCACTTGTCATTGACATTCATGATTGAGCCTCATAGAAGAATGAGTGGTGCCAAAGGCGCATTAATTCATTTGAAATCCTACAGTGATGACATGCGTCTGATCATCGTTTATCGGGACGGCAACATATCCAACATCCTGACTCGCAGACGATTGAGTCCCATTCATCTGTGGAACAGGATTTGAGTCCAAATATACTGCTACACTTGCATTTGCAACTGGGACATATACTGTGCCCTTCGTCCCGGCTGGCCCCGTGGTACTGATGTAGAATTGCCCCTGCGAAGGGTTACTGTTCCAGCTCACTGTGATAGGTCCATGCGGAGTAGGAACAACTCCTTTCGCCCACTTCACATCTCCTGGAATCGGTTTGACGCTGTAGACCGAGAAGCCAGGACCTTGAGGAATGACACCAAGGATGTAGTTGGTGAGTGCGGGGACGATCCCAGTTGCCCATCCATGTGCCATTGAGGTGTATGCGCCTTCATATGGAATCCCATCGGCTCCAATTCCCTCCCATTGAGTGATCGTTGGGTCGTGGTTAGCCATCCAACCATAGAGTCTTCGGATCTCCTCAAGCGCCGAGCTTGCTGAACCAACGATAAATCGAGCTTCGATCTCGAAATATGAGATGAAAGCGTAGACACGCTGAGAAAATCCCGCCCCGATGGCATCATTGTCATAGAAAGAGTTCCCGTATGGTCGCGCGTTGTGTGTTGCGAGGTAGGAGAGTACTTGATTGGCACGAGTGGCATTTGCTACCCCAGTGACAATGCTGAGACTGTTTCCATCCTGAGCATGAGTTTCGCAATACGCCTCTCCGCCACAAGTCCCATCGAAAAATGCACCATTCGTGATGTCGAAATTGTACTTATTGAGAGATGCGGACACGTTCTGTGCTCGAGCTGTCCACCGAGCTGCATCTGCTTGCTTTCCGTCGAGGAAGGTGGCAATCGACGCAGCATTGTCGAGGGCGAGAACATAGAGGGCATTGTAGTAGGTTACTGGTCCACTTCGGGGTAAGAAAGCATAATCACCATAACCTCCAGAGATTCCAATGCCTTTGGAAATGAGTTGAGTTTGAGTATTCGTGACTGAGGGGTAGAATGTATCGAGGACTTGCACAATATTCGAGTAGTATTGCTGGATATAGGCTACGTCTCCGGTATACATGAGGAGATCATAGCTACAGACGACCCACCACAGTGGATAATCAAGAAGCGGGAGAGTGTAGTTGTTGCTAGGAAAATCAGCAGGCGTAGAGATACATGGCTATGTGACTTACATGCTAGCGGGTGGAATCCACCCATCAGCTCGTTGATGATCTGCCAGATCAGCAAGAACATTCCGAGCTGCCTGAGGAAGATTATGGCTCAGGTATGAAGTTCGTGCCGAGACAGCAAGATCGCCAACATATGGGTCACGATCACGTTTCGCTCCATCAAGGATCACCAACTTCCCAAGGAGACTTGGACTTGCGGCCCCTCTTGGGTCTGAGTCGTTCGCTCCGAATGTGTCTGTGCACATATCTGTAGTATATACACCATCATACCACCATTGATTGAGTTGGTCGTCAGAACTTTCAAACCATCCCGTGAAGGTGTTGGGAGTGCCAAGGAATGCAGAGAAATTCAGGCTCATTGAATCAATTGATACAGTTCCATAGGAAGTTGTGTATGGCGCATCCGCGGGAAGAGAGTCCAAGTAGATTTTCACATATCTGAATCCATGAAGGCCATCATCGCAAACTTGGTTTCCGTACTCACAGCCATGAACATCAGTCCAGGTGTACGGATATGGGTTGACGGCAATCTGATCACGTGGTCAATTGAAATTCATCAATCCATAGATACCTCTGCTTACCTGGTCACTTCCTGGGGTAATTGTGTCTCCCTTGTCATGTCAGCAGGCTATTCTATCATATCGTAAGAGTCTTACATTGTACGATCTTGAGAAATCGGAGACGTTAGTCAGATACTGGAGTGTTTCCGAGAAGGCTAATCGGATTCCGGGCAAACCAGGAGTGTCGTTGAAAGAGCTTGCTCCACCAAATTTGATGGAGAGATAACCTACAATGTTCTGTCCAAAGTCGACCACAATGGTTGGGAGTACATCTTTCTCAGTACCTGCAGATATATTTGTTCTGGTGAAAGTTGTCGCTCCTTTTCCCGTGAGGAGACCATTGGGATTAGTCACGTTCCCTTGGGTATAATTGGTGAGGACGGCCACAGGACGTACGATCTGATTTGGAGGAGATCGCACATACTTTTGCCAGTCAGGAGCAGCATCACTGGTGAGAGAGTCTTGCCATTGATAGGAAGAAGGATCGGCTCTGGCAACTTGAATGAAGATAAGACCTATAAACGAATGTAGAAGAAGATTGAGAAGACACATGATTCCAGCAACATTAAGATTATGTATCAAAGTCTAATGAAGTAACACAGCGAGGGTGAGGGCGAGAGCAAAGCACTGCCTCCATAAGATGAAGTTGGGATGTCAAGACGTTCATATATGCTCTGTCTCAGATGGAAGACGTGGTCCGTCGAGTCTCCACACCCGCCATCCACAAGCGGCAGTTGGTCCAGGGCGCACGGTGGTTCGTGGGATCGTGTCCTTGCACCTTGTAGACTGGACTGGAGTGACTATCAAAATTGGCTCCTGCGCCTATATCACGTTCCTCATCGTGCAGCCACCATCTCACAGACCCGGGGGACCTGCCGTCGACAGCAACGGTGTAGTGTCCCGGACAAAGCAAGCGTTGCGAATAGAAAAGGGGTCGGGGTAAAGGGGGGCCCGCAGGCCAATCACGATAACCTCGCCGCATGACCCGAAAACAGACAACAGCAAAGTCAAACGCGCACGCTAGGAATAATTCCCGGTCCGCAAATGATCCAAATGAGCACGCCTGATGAATGCAGTATGTACAGTAACAGTAATAATGATGGCGGATAAAAGCAACAGACGGACATACGAGCGAGCCTCGAACGGCTGGAACTGCCATTTGACCTTGTCATTCGCGTAGAATATCAGCGAGCAATTTGCTCAGGTTCCCAAGCTCTGCGGGGTTCGCGCGCGGACGTTTATCATCATTTCGCCAGCGCGTCGGCGCGTTTGCCGAGATCCATGTGGAAGCTCGCTCGCTGGAGATTGCCTCCTGCATTGTACATAAACGCTCGCCTTGCGTTCGCAAACAAAACTCAGAACTACATACCTAGGTACATACATACACTACCTTCCAAGCTCGAGGTCTAATGCAAGCAACGTTCCATCCCAGTACGGAGCCAGGACTACTTTCATCCGAGATCTGGTCATTTCGTTTTGATCTCAGCTGGCCATCTCGCTGGGTCAACAAACAACGACGCGTTGTCTGTCAAGATACCGGGATGCAGTTTGCTCCTTCCTTCCCAGTCAGATCCCAGATGACAACGCAAGTGTGGACGTGTTCTTTGAATGTTCGATTCGTGTCAGAAGGTTCAAGTCATTTGGTCAGAAGATGTTAAGACGTCACAATCAATGGAGAAAAATCGAGCGAGGTTGAGCAGTTCTCCTTACATTCCTTGAGCACCTCTAGCCCCTCTTTTTTGTCTTACGGCTTTTCTGGTCAATAGAAAAAGCAAACAATACTTTTGATCTAAAAGCGTGTAATATTTCCTCGCTGCACTGTACCAACGGACTAAGCAGGAGATGGGTTTCTGGCGCTGTGTTCGAGGTCATCTCATCGTTTCAGTCACGGGCGCACGTGATTCGCCACTCCTTCATGGGGTCTATACATTTTCGCGGAGAGTTTTCTTCCCAAGAGCCAAGTGATTTGGCATCATGCTTTTAATATACGGACCCGGCTCGGAAGTTAGAAAGAATAAGCTGCAAGTGTTATCAGTCAAGGATAAGTTTCAATAAACCCTCACTCCAGAAGCCAAGTCGTCGGTACTCAGCCGAGATCTCAAATTGAGAGAACCACGTTTGGCCATCTGAAGTTTCACTTTCCCACGACTGATGCATCCCCAACCCACTCAGCTGCGATTACATCAATCCAATTATTTCAGTTTCGTCGTCCAAATCCCATGTTGATCATGATGCGCTCAAGAAGTCTAGGCACAGCCACACCCCAGCCAAGCCACCAACATCCCGCCATCTGCTGTGCCGCAAATGGGGTTCATATACAATCATCATCGCCGCACCTCTTCAGCTGATTGTGTTTGTCTTCGATAAAGGCAAACATTTCAAAAGAGCAAGTCTAAATTTCGTTCAATCGATGCAATGACGAGCATCCGAGACAGACTCCAGTCTGCTGCTGCCGAAAACTCCAGACTCTCTCAAACACGTTCCGAGACAGCATATTCTGTATCCGCATACCAACAAAGTCAGAATTATGTTGGAAATCTGAAGAAGCAGATCTCCATTGAGGAGAACAAGCTTGCGGATGTCAATGAACAAGTTGCACGAGAATATGAGGATCACCAAAAGTATCGTGACTCTCACATGAGACGATTGGCATACAATCTGGGAGGAAAGAAGGAGAAATTCGCCGAGCAGGCTACGAAAGAGGAGAAAGAATGGCTTGATGCTGTCGCTCTTCAACTCAGAACTAAGAAAGGCCTCGAGGGATTGAACCGGACTCTCGCCGATGCGACAAAGGCCAGTGCTGACCTACTTGCAATTGTCAAAGTCCATAATCGAGCGGGAGTTGAGCGGGATGCTCTTTACAACTCAATCTTTGAAGGACCGACACCCGAGATGCCAGAAGAGGATGCGAAAGAGAGGGAAGTCCGCGAAGCGGAGAACAATTTCAACGTTGACCAACTTCTCTCCAGCACAGAGACACAGGCACGTGCGATTCTGGGCGACGCAGACAAATTTCTCAAGCGTGCAATGGGAGATATCCAAGATGCAGGAAGCTCAGCTACAGCTGATGTCTGGGGAGTTGGAGGAACCTTTGCAGAGATGGCAGAGAACAACGCTCTCAGCAGATGTCAGCAAAACGTTTCTCAAGTGGAGATGCTAGTGACCCAAGCTCAGAGAGTCCAGCCTGCTGTAGGACATCTTGGGGATATGCGCGTTGCTCAGATGGATTTTATGAGCAATGTGGTCTTTGACAATATTTTCTCGGATATGGCAATGCGCGACAGGATTCATGAATCGATGGGACAACTATCACATGCGCAATCGAATTTGAACAGAGAGATGCAGGCTGCGGATCAGAGGATATCGAGAGCTCAGTCCGAGGTGACTCGAGCAAAATCTGTGCTGGATAGACAGAGGAGCGAGTTGCAGCAGGTTAGGGCTGCTGCTTTTGAGAGACTCGCAAACGGCATGGAGGTGGGGGTGGGTAGACCTCCAGAGTATGCTGCTGAACCTCCAGCATACAGTGCTTGAGGTGTGGATTGGGCCATGCGATATCGTATACCAATGTTTGGTCATATAGAGCAAAACTTCTCATCATAAGAGTGTGTCGGGATAAATATGTGAACCCCACAATTAGCCTTCTTTCATCCCTCCCCGAAACTCGCTTCCAGTATCAACCATAGTTGACCAGTGACCTTCTCCGGAACATAAAACAGCGACCGTTTTTAGATTGAATCTATCGTGTTGTTTGTCTTTATCCATTTTTGCATACTTCTAGATCTCATTCCCCGTTCAGTTTAACTTTAGTCGTCGATTCTTACAGGATTTCTCGTCTCCAGACTTATTTCCAACATGAAGCTACTTGCCATCCTTTCCGCACTTCTGTGTTTGTTTGGTACAATCGGTGCTGGCCCTTTTGATAATAATGGCATTGAGAAAAGGGATGTCACTAGCTCTGGCTGTGCATGGTGTAGCCCTGGTCCGTGGACATTTGATGTTGGTATGTTGCTAGGACAAGGAGATCCGAGATCGACTCAAAAGATTGATGAGTTTGAAACATCGTAGCTTGCAGTACTGGAGAGTATTACGCTGTGGCTAGCAGCATCGAGAATCCGTATTATCATTCATCATCTTTTGAGTCGACAAAGTCTGACCTCAAACAGTCCTGCATCGGTCATACTCAACGCAACAGCTTTCTGTTCTGAGTTTCTACGACCGTTAGTCACAGATCTATCTATTATCAATGCAACAGGTGGGACAACGACTTCGACGTCCACGGCATACAGTCTGATCATGTTCACACCAACAACGACTTCGTAAGTAGTTGGGGAAGACCCAATGAACCTGAAATAACACATATCCAGATCATCCATGATCATGACTTCAACAGCAAAACCCAAATCAACTGTCTCGGCCCCGCCAAGTATTACTCCTCTGCCGATGCCTCAAATTGCAGCAGCATTGTTAAAGCGGGATTTCACTGTGCCTGATTATTTGACTGCATGGTACTATTATGGGCGATTGGATCCTGGTTGCTCGTGTATCATCACTTCTGCACTTCCGTCCATTGTCACGTCTCCCACCACGACGAGCACATCATATTATGTTACGCTGGTAAGTTTCCAAGAGTTGGACTTTGAGAGACATACTGAGCTTTTTGCAGAGCACAACTATCACGGAGACATATACTATCTATCCATAAAGAGTGCGGTAGTATTTACAGTGTTACTTCAATAGACATTTGAGCCAAGAATGCCGTCAAGAGAACGAACATTGCAGTGTTGATTTTGAAATTATGTTGAGTTAGCTCTGCTACTGTTGATCAAAATCAAGTACGATTCGAGATCATAACAGATTGAATCTTGACAGCTACCTGTGAGAATGACCCAAAGCCGAGAAAGGTGTTTCTACCTCGTCTTCAATGGTGGAATGTTTCATTGAACGTGATATGTGCAATTGTGAGCAGCCATGCTACTCGTCAAGCAATTCACAAAGGCACCATGCGCGGAATTGACAGTCTTTCACAGCACTCGAGATGAAAAGATGGCAAGGTCCTGAGTGCTTCAAGTGCAAAAATTTCTGCAAGTCCGTTCTAGACAGAGCCCGGAGGCTGCGATCTGATCATAAAGAGTAGTGGCTTGGCATTCATGACCCTCGAGGATGCTCAATCGACGGTACCCGCGATGAGTTTAAGCTTAGTTGCTCCCTGCTGAATTCTCTCTGCAAGCATCAAGGTGTTCAGCCTGGAAGATGGAACAGTCCGTTCATCTGGGCAAGTTACTCCGCTCAGTTGGAGACTGTTTCTCTTAGAAATGAAAAGACAATCAGTAAGTTTCCTCTGGAACATCTGATATCTCACGGTGACAAGGTGCCAATCTCAGGAAGGTATCATATTACTATATTAATCATTACTAAAATCCCTACAACAACTTCCACATCCTTTCTTCGTACTCTCAAGCTTCCCGCATCGCCCTTCTTCGTACTTGTCGGGCTGGCACTTGAGCTCGTTGCTGTTGGTATTGCCGTCAGAGCACTCGAGTACTCTGCTGCGATCACTGTATTGTTTACCAGCCAAGGTGCAATCACACATTCTGACACGAGAGTGTTGTCGGTCCACTTGCCGTTTGTAGCTTCGGAGGGTGTCATGGAAAGGACGTAATCAGCGGCAAATGAACCTGCTGCCCATCCGATGAAGCCGATGAAGACATCGGAATTCTCTTGAATGACCGTGTTTTGGGCACAGAAGTAAACCAAACACTGAAACAGTTAGCATCTCTCTTGGTGATGCAGCGGAACCAGAATTCAAGTGAGGAAGACATACCGAAGGGTCACTTCCAGCTCCCGTCTCTGCTACAATTGCCTGCCTGCCATTCGACCTGAGCCAAGTTGCCAAATCTTCGAAACCCGCAGTCGTGTTTACGGAACACGTCGAATGTGTACCAGAGTTATCCGAATCCAAATACTGATGAACATCAAACACCAGCCCCGTTGTCGAATTATCCAGATTTGTCACCCCCATCAACGCACTTGCACTTCCAGTACTCGTGAACGTAACGGCACAAGTGAAATTTGTGCCCGGCAGCAGAATCATCTGAGTTGTAGCCCCAGCTTGTCGAATCGCGGTCACTGCTGCTTGCACAGTGGCAGCCCAAGCTACGATGTCAAGATCGTGTGGCTCATTCATGAGTCCGAAGACAATCTTTGCATCGTCTTTGTATTTCGTGGCGAGCTGTGACCATAGATCTGCGAATTGCTCGTTGGTAGGAGCCCCAGCACTTTGTCCGATAACAAGATCGTTCCATCGTGCATAATTGTGTATATCAATCACACAATATGCTCCTGTGGCAAGACATGTCTGCACCAACTTGTCGTACTTGCCAAAGTTCGTTGCGTCGAGGGTGCCTCCCATATCGTTGGCGACGAGATATTGCCAAGAGACAGCTAGAGAATTGTTAGGGGGTATCAGGAGAGATGCCGAGAACTACTCACGTAGTCTGAAGGTATTGAATATATCGTCATCTCGAAAATGCTGCATCTGCGCAGCTCCATCCGAACCTCCCAAAGACGTCAACGGCGGCAACATTGTCGTGAAATTGCAGGTTCCATTGGTCGCACAGCCAAAGTCAAATCCAGCTATGTTCATCCCCATGTATTGCACTTGTGCCAGGACAATGGTGGACAAGCCACATAACAACAAGAGCGCCCGCAGAATCATGGTCGGCATCTGGAGATATACTCAGGGACGAGGATTTGCGACCGAGAAAGATGTGGGATTGCTCTCCATTAAGAAGACAGGATGCAATCTGCGAGATACGAGAGACCCGCTTGTTCTCAAGGTTAATGATCTCCTTGGGTCCATAAAATCTGTGCGCAGAAACCTTGAATGGAAATAATGGAGCAGTGAGCACGCGATGGCGCGGTGAAGCCATCATGATAGCGCCAATGTTTATCTGAAAAAGGAGAAGGGCTTTACAGGGAGTCAGATAGAGATATTGGAGGGAACAGAGCGACATTATTGAACAAAAAGAAAGAACTGAAGTCGGCAACGCAACGCCCCTTTCCACTGCGACTTGCATGTGTAGAAATTCGTTATCAGACGCGCAACCAAGATTTTCGAAGGGGTTTCCCTTCCTGGGCTGTACTGTAGATAGGCTTCGGCAAGCATCCCGGGCACCCATGCTAGCAATTTACTAATGCAAGGGACGACTTCGGCATTGGGTCAGTGGTCGTGGGGGAGAGTCACGTGTATCAACGGTTTTGTTAGTACCTGGGTAGATGACGGAGCTGGTGAAGGTTGCGCATCAAGTCTACCATTAGCCAGAATCTATGAGGAGAAATCAGATTGAAAGAAGCTCCCCATCACAAAGATGCGTCGAGAAACGGCTATCCTCAAACCCTACTCTGGCCACCGATACTGCAAACGAATACTTAATAACACCGGATCAGATTCGAGAAGTTCAAAGTGTGGCGCGGGAGAAGATAACCTGTCAATTCAGTCAATTGGTAGTGTACGCAAACTCCTGCATTGATGAGCCATTATGTGAATGTTCACCTGCAACAGAACTGGAACCCTGTCCCGCTTGCCAACATCACATATATAAGGGCAAAATCCGTCACCCGAGGGATGAACACCAGACTGTTCAGAAGAGGATTGTTCCATTGCGATGAGCGGCGTTAATACTCCATGGTCCTTGGCGTCTGCTGAGCTAGGGGAAGCTCTAAACTGATGAACGTTGTTGCAGTTGTCCAGAGACACAGTTCGTACACGACCGAAACTTTATGCTGAAATCCTACGATGTGAAGAAAGAAGCAGAATATGAGTGATTTGATAATTCATGGTGTGGTTGTTAACATATGATGTCTCGAGCGAGAAGCACGAAACGGATTGAGCAGAGAACTGAAGGAATGGGATTCCATCATTCTTGCTATCCATCATGCCAATGGAGTGGTGCAAGTAAGACGACAGCGCGGAATCTACAACAGGGCTGCAGTCCCAGATAGAATATTTCCTCTGCATTCAAACACTTCTGCTTGGAGCGAAATGGACAGAAAGCTGAGATGAGGACAGAAGAGGTAGAAAGGCATGGAAGACCAACTTCGCAGACGAAATAGTTCGAATACCTCCTTGATGCCGAAAGAAATTGTTGGCAAGAGAGCCTTGAGCACCTTGTGTCCAGGCTCGGTTGTGGGCATGTCTGGCACTCTGCCATTCTGCACGTTCCTCAAGGCATCTATCATGTAAAGAGTCTTGTCTGCCAGATCGAGAAGCATTGCTGCAAGGGCAGACATGGGTGGATCTAGACCTGTTGGAAACCAGTATCAAGTCCTTGTCCATCCAGGCTTGTGGCAGAACAAAACTCTATGCTCGTGTCTGATGTCTCCAGTCCAGGGCAACACTTGCGATGCGGTGAAGGCTTGCAAGCTGGAAGAACTTTCTCCAAAGAGTCGCGGCCAAGCTCTACCAATACCAATCGTCCGCAGAAAGAATCCTTCCCACCAGGGTTCGACCTTGTCCGCTCGTTGCAGCCGTCGACTCAAATGCCTCTCAATTCAAGCCCGCACTTATGAATGCTGCCATGGCTCTATCATCAAATTATGTTCTCTCCGCCGCCTGCGAAAGAGCTTGCGCTGGTATGCTCGGTACTGATGGGATAGGGCTTCGAGTATGACGAATGAGCGAGGAAGCTTTGCAGATTGGAGGTACGTAGAGGAGGGGAGAGCGGCGGGCAAGACTCGGCTTCGTTGCAATTTCAATCGACCTAGAGATTTGTCAGTCGTTCTGGATGAAAATTCACACTTACTCGTGTGCGATCGAGAATCGAGGCAGCCTCGCAGCTTGGATGTCGCGACCTGATTAAGGCCGCTGTACTCCTCAGGCAGAAAGCCAACCGACACCAGGCGTTAACCACGAAAGACATCGATCATTGAACCACCTTTGAACATCCCAAACGAAGAATCATCATCAATGCAGTGATCCACCGCATACTCCTCTGGAGATATCAATCCTCTCGAAACAATCGGACCTTTCGGCGGCCAGCGTCGCCAAGCTTCCGAGTCCAGAAATTCACCACCAAACCATCACACGTTTTACCTCTCATCATTAAGCTTTTCTTAGACCCTTTTGGGATATCACTGAACTCTTGGCTTCAGTTCTTGTCTGGACCCGACATCACAGGCAAAGCGCCCAACCTCGATAGTTTCAAGTTTTGAAACTCAAACTCTAAATTTCCTGTCGTGCAGAGAGAACTTGGACCCACAGCTGTCGTTCGTCATATGATTAGAGTTTTTCGAGATACTGATCTGCATTGCAATAGTTCGCCAAGTTGGCAGAGCTTTGTCTCGTACTGAAACCCGAGAATTTGATCTTTGGCTTGCCCTCTTTTGGAGGAGCCGTCATGGTGTGCCTCTTCGTATAAATCCACAGTGTTTCCTCCCCGGATCCACAAAGTAAATCAAAAGCTATGGCATCTGACACCTCGTCGAACACGTCCAAGCGTGAGTCTCGTGACCTCAATGGGAGTGTATATCTCATCAGCTCCGATGGTCGCGTTCTCAGCTTACCAATTCCAACGAGGTCTCATCGAGACCCTCTGAATTGGAGTGCGAGGAAGCGTGCTGGTGCCGTTCTTGCTTTACTCTTCTACTCTGTGACCGGCCTTGTGGTGGTTCAAGGCCCCAGTTTGATGTTCAAGCCTTTGGCAATAGAGTTCACTCTAGAAGTATGCTCCGAGTTCGATGAACAAGTTTTCCACTGACATTTTGCAGGAAACCAAACCATTTCCCCTCACCGCACTTCTATCAGCACCCACGCTGTTCATGGGATTTGGCGCGTTTCTGTGGATTCCACTTACATTAGCCCTTGGCAGACGACCTGTCTTCCTTCTTTGTACAGTCCTTCTGACACTGTCAACCATATGGGCTGGAATAGCAGGTAGCTTTTATCAGATGTTGGCAGCGACTTGTCTACAAGGTCTCGCAGAAGGGTTTTCAACAAGCACAGTAAGTTTCCTACCTGCGATTGAGGAATTCATCTGATAGATTTAGATCTTGCTCATGATTATCGACTTGACCTTCATTCATCAACGCCCTCAAGCGATCGCGATGGTTTGGTCTGTTGTCGGTTTCATAACAGGCTCCATCTTCTCTCTGGTCCCGCAGATGACGAATGCTGGCACGAATTGGAGATCATTCTATCTCATCTGGATCATTCCGTGCAGTATTTCCATCGTCCTCGCCTTTTTTCTGTTTCCGGAAACGTACTTCATTCGCCCAGCCCTCGCCTTTGATGGACGCATCGTCGTCCAAGGTGCCACTGAAAAAGTTGAAATTTACGAATCATGGGAAGAGGTTCCTGGTGGAAAGGAACTCCCCGACACCCCAGGCCAGAATGTCTGGGGATACACAAACAGCGAGCTGCGCATATGGGGCAAAACGAGGGGTGGTTGGACCTCCATGTTCGCCTGCTATCCACAAGTCTTTCTCTGTCTGATCAATCCCTTGGTCTTTTGGGTTGCTTTACTCTCGGCTCTTGTCTTAGCCTGCATGTTATCAATCGGAGAAACCTATGCAGCTGTCCTCAGCGCGCCACCCTATTCCCTCCCAATCCACGTCACAGCCTTGGTGAACTTGGCTGGTGCGGTGGGCTCGTTGATCGCTTGGCCTGCTTCCGGAATACTGATCTCGTGGATCTCCCGCCGCCTTGCAATAAACAATCGTGGTGTTCGAGATGCTGAACACTATCTCCCAGCATTTATTCTACCCGTGCTCGGTGCTGTCGCCAGCGTGGTACTTTATGGTTTGACAGCTGAATGGAAATGGAATTCGATTTGGGTCTATGTTTCGTATGCCTTGAACAGCTTCGCTTTTGCAAGCTTAGCCACAGCAAGCACTCTTTGGATCACAGAAGCTTTTCCTCGTTGGGCTGCTCCTGCCGTCGTAGTTGTCTTTGGATTGAGCTACATGGCGAGCTTTGGATTAAGTTTCAGTATCATGCCTTGGGTCCAGTCTCAAGGATACGCTGGATCCAATATTGAGCTTGGGCTGATGATCTTGATCGTTGGTTGTATTGGGATGCCTGTTGCATTTTGGGGGAAGAGGCTTCGACAGTACATCCATGGGAAGTACGCGTTTCATGAGGAAGGTGCATTGAGGCCACACTGATGGCCATGAAGAGATATACTTTTGATTTACAACATGTCTTCCTTCTCTGTCTTCACTTCAACTCTCAAGCTTAAGCTCTATACTCATTCTGTACATACATCTCGTGTACTTAAGTCTGGCTCAAGGAAAAGTCCTTTGATATTGGGTGATCCCTCATATCCTGGTTCTACATCTACCTTTTCTCCGAAGTCATCGTCTCCCTGACGGAGAGAAGGCTTAGTTATGTCCAATTTGAGGAATAATTCAGGGGCGTTCATCAGCGGGTGAGTCCTTACTTCCTTCCTCCGTTTGACTATAATAATAAATCCTGCTGTTCAACTTCGGAATCAAGCTCCCACCCAATCTGCGGAAAAATATAATGTGATGACATTTGGCTCACAAGCACTTTCCTTCGCTAATTTGCTTGTCTCAGATTAGAGCTTCAACTTACAATCTGCTTCGGTCTTTTCGCTTCCAGTGTTAACGCACTTCATGATCGGAGAGTTTCGGTCCAAGGGACACATCGTGTAAAACCAAGATGGAGTGCCAACATGCATGCAAATAATCACCAATGGTTCGGGCGATTATTGGATGAAATATCGAAGGCCATCTCACTTTTCAATCTCCCACCACCGGTCACATGAAACATGGAGATCATCAACCCAACGACATGCAATTTCACGGAATGTGCAGCAGACAGACAAGGGATGAGAATCAAAAAGAGGTGACATTCATTGACTCTGAAGATTGATCAGGTCGCATTCCTCGATTATAGAAATGAAGATTCGTTGTTAATATATCGGACATTATATAATCAAACTCATCTATCGATTCACCCACCCACATCACGCTTACAAGAAAGCAACAGCGACGAACCCAGCAGCAGCAGCGACCATCTCCAAGCCTCCGTTCAGACGGCCGGCGGCAGCAGTGACCTCAAGAGTTCCGGACGAAGTTGTCTTGGTTGGAGCTCCTGTTCCAGAGACTGGGACGGTGGTGATTCCGGCTGGTATGCTGGATACTGGTACAGTTGGTGCATATGTGGGTGTGACCACATAGGTTGTAGTGCATGGGTAGGTGGTCAAGCTGGTGGTAAGTGGGCAGTTGGGAACGGTGGCTGGGCAGGACTTGATGGTGATTGTCTCGGTGGTCATGTAGGTCGAGGTTGATGTAACTGGAGCTGAGACTGGGGTCGAGACCTCAGAGACTGGGCAGACAGTGGTGTACAATGCGATGGTCTCTGTTGTCACTGCAGTGGATCGAGCTGGGCAATCAGTCACTGTTGCAGCACAGCTTGTGACGGTGTAGACCTGGAGGGAATTAGCATGGTAGAAGGACTGCTACATCGATTGACTTGCCGTGGTGGTGTACACTGTGCTAGTGGTCATTGGGACAGAGGTGGAGCTCTCAACGGAGTAGGAGCTTGAGCTTGAGGCGCTATAAGAGGAAGATGGGGTGACGGTTGGTGTGCTTATCACAACATAGCTTGAGCTTGAGGATGAAGTCCATGGAGCGGATGTGGAGGTGCTGGTCTCTGGGGTGGTCGAAACGATCACGGAGGAAGAGGTGGATGAGGCAGAGCTAGTGTGGGTAAGGGTATAGACAATGCCTGGAGGTATCAGCAACATCCACAGAGAACGATACTTTGAAACATACAAGAGCAGGCTGAGGATGCAGCAGCAACATCGCAGTTGGCGAAATCCGTTGGGACAGCGGATGCTGCGGTGGTGGTTGCAGAGAGGAAGTCAACGCAGAAGCTTGGGGCCTCGGCAGTGAATCGAGTATCCATTAAGTTTCGGTAGCAGTTATCAGGTTCCTGGAAACATCATCAGTCATGATCCAACTACTCCTGGAAAGTACACATACGCAGTCTGGGTAAGTCCAGGCGCTGACGGTGTGAAGAGCAAGAGCTCCAACGGCGAGGTAGGCGGAAAGCATATTGAACGATTGTGGAAGCGAGTGACTTTTGCAAAGCGAATGACTGAAAGAGCAGAAATTTCAGAGAAAACGATTGATGAGTTGTAAGAAAACAAGAAGGGAAACACCAGCGTATATATCGGATAATTCAGTGACCAGGGGAATTGCCAGGTTTGGACAAAGCACTTGTTTTTCCCGCCGAGGCTGAATCCAACCTGCCATCCACGACTTGGAGCGACGCCGGGATTGAACTGATCAGCGCCATGGCACACCCTGACTGGCCACACAAGGAAACTTTTTACATGTGGTGCTCACAATGTGGAAATTACAGGCCTCACGCACGGCCGGGGGGGCGCGAAAATACAAAAGAGCTCGTGGTAGTCAGAAAGGTCGTTCAGCGAATCTGAGTTGACGAAATAGGGGGGAGCGCCTACCTTATGGGGACTAGGGGGTTTCTAAAAATTGCAGGGCGATCGGTCCGAGAGCTATTGATATTCCACCCCCAGCAAAATCTCGACAACCCAGAACTTAAGCTTAAAGAATACGAGCAGGATCATTCGTTCGGGGAGTAGTGAAAGTGCGCGCTTTCGTCCCCAAGTTCTTTTGTGACCGGTCTTCTCGTATGGATAATTTCACACAACACGAGATGCAAGGGGACCTGCGATGCGTCTCCGAGTCTCGGTCATCCGATCTATCTTTGCGATCAAATCTCTCCCAGATTTGCTGGCCTCGCATTGTTGTCCAAAACGCCACTCCCGCAAAAGCAAATCCAGGTTTGCATTGACCTTCACGCGGGGGAAGAACAATCACCACATGCGCCCGCCCCAAACCGCCAGTGTTCAGCAGTGCGCTCAAAGATACCGAACCGATCTCTAGTGAGGAACGGCTCCAGAAGAGTTTAATGAGCTTTCTTCTGCCAAGGAGCGAATGAACTTTTTTCCATCGCGCGTATCGTACAGTCAGCACTTGTTCTTCCGAGATCCGGTTGGACCTGCATTAGTTTGCTATTTCCCCTGAGAATTGGGCTGAGGTCTGGCCATCTGCCAGGAACGGTCTGCGGTTCATCGGATGATGCTTCTCCTCTGCTGTTGTTGTTGTGTTGTTGTACCTTCTGTATGTCTTCAAGATTGTCTTTGCCGTGCGGTGAAGATAAATCTCCTTGAGTCTGGCATCGAAAGGTAGGCGTTGAGACACTTCTGCAGCCAAATCACTCCAGCCGCCTGTTTTATTGACATCCAACGGCGATTTCTTCCCGTGGCTCGTATTCAGCAGCTCCCAACCTCGCATGGAGAAATCACTTCTTGCCTCGACCAATGTCTTGAGAATTGGATTTGATCATGCTATTCCGCTCTGGACACCTCTCTTGGCCACGTCGTCATAGCATGAGGTGGTTGGTGTCTACAAATACTCGTTGCTGAGACTTTTCTCTGCAATATCTCACTTCATAGAATCACGTTCGGTTTGAGTGAAGCCTGAGGAGAAGGAAGTGGAGACCGAAATCAAGCTGCTATATTTGTCATTGCCGTACGGAGGTACGGAGGTACGCATGATTCGCAAGAGAATACATTCTTGGCAGCACTCCTTGGCAAGATTATCAATTCTCAGAAATATATCACATGACTCGACTCATCTCCCCGAACTGAGGATTGAATTCGCTTCTCGGTCATGATCACACAATACATCTCTATCACTTGACTTGATTCCTCATGCGGCGTCATTCTTCTAACTTTGGAGCCGACTTCCAGCCTGGAGACCGCCGAATTATTGAAAAGCTTGAGGGTGGCTTGGTGCAAACTCATGAGTGCGGCGCAATACACATGGCTTTTCAGTGGAAGTACATTTTGATGAAGATCAACGTTGTTGCATCTCTATCGCTCGGTTAGAAGGTTCATACGGCCCAGCGCGATGGGTTCGCTTGAAGTGTCAACAGATTGATGACGCCCCAATCAAATCGACTAGGATGGACTACCCGTTCCTAGTCTCAACCGCTTCTTACTCTCAATAATCCATTGCCAGCCGCAAGAGAATTCCACAGCTGTTTTGGGGGACTTCAAATCCAAAACTGCAGCGTACAGATTATCCGGAAGATAGTGGCTCAGACGGTAACTTTGTCTTTACGGCTTTTTCACAATTCTTTTCGCGAGTAATGCAGGAGATGCAGAGACACTGGAAGTCAATTGCTCCCACCTGTGAGCGCAGCAGAGCAAGATGTTCAGGGCAAAACAGTGAACGGGGATCGAACCATGACATATCCTGGGACACTGCATCGTCTTAAGGTTCTTGGTATTATCGGATCAATTTGCAGCGAAAATTTCTATCTTTATGCCGTTTGTGATATTGAACGACACTAGCTGCATACTTCCTAGTCACTTTAGCAGAGTATCTCATTCTCATGAGCTATGAAAGCTTCGTTTTTATAGTTGCACGTGCAAAGTCCGTCACGTGGAATCATTGTGATGGCTCCTTGAGCAGCCACAACAGCCACAACAGCCACGCTTAAGGTGGAGAGCAATAGGTTGGTCACGTCCCTTCCTTAAACACGGAGGAGCTTGGAGCTGAGTAGACATCAATCGACAAACCAACAGATCTGGAACTTCGTACCGCTATTCTAGTCAGCAGTTATCCTTTCGAAGTTGATAGAATTTGATGATGGACCAAGAAGAGTACTGCAGCGGAGCAAGAGTAGTGTGCTACATTGAGACGTTTACAGACATATCTGACATTTCGAGTATGTGTACGAGTTGCACTTGAAGTCTTTGAACTGATTGGAAAGATTGTACACCCCACTCTGTCGACCACACGAGTCTATCAGTGTATAGTGAGACAAGGCTGACTGGAGTTATGGACCTGTCTGCAGTGGATTTTGTCGTTGGTGTGCCAATGTGAAAGAACAATTGGCGTATGGTCCTAGGACGATCTTTCAATCCGCT
The DNA here is from genome assembly GCF_001500285.1 of Mollisia scopiformis. Lineage (NCBI taxonomy): Eukaryota > Fungi > Ascomycota > Leotiomycetes > Helotiales > Mollisiaceae > Mollisia > Mollisia scopiformis. Next base: position 536,059 of record NW_017263608.1, read on the forward strand.
CTGAGAATGACGAGGTCCTGGGCTCAATACTGTCGTCGCTTCTACCATCGAGATGATTTCACTCACTGTTCGAGGCAGACTATTTTATGGAGTCCGTATGATTCCTACGGTGCTGGACACCTTCCGGCCGTATCAATTTGAACTTGTCAATCACACGCTCACATGCGGACAGTATCTTCAGTTGGGATGGAATGATTCAGCAGCAATTGAAAATGGATACAGAGGCCTCATGTCATTTTCTTCGAGTTTCTACCTGCAGATAATTCGATTTATATCTGGTTCCTGATTGTACGACCCTGTCGTGCCTTAAAGTCACATATACGCCACTTCAGCCATTTCATGATGTGGAATCATTTCAGATCGAAGGATAGCTCACTCCATCCAGGCTGTGATCATTTCTCTGGAAGTGAATGAGCACCGTAGGCGAAGAGATGCAACCATGAGTCCCATTCACATACCCCTTTGACCTCAGGAGTTCTCTCGGCTGTGTAAAGAGAACACGAGCTCCTTCATCCGGGTGTCAACAAGTGAGTGAGTGTGGGTCCTCCTTTCGTCTTCCTCGATCTCGTGTTCAATGACTTCTATCTGGACCCACAATGGGGACATCAGCACACTTCCTTTTTGGTGTCCTGAGGGGACGTGATGGAGGCTGACTTTGAATGGTGGAAGGCTGTCAAAAAGTCACTAGCATGTACTTCACACCGAGATGCAACCTTCCAGGAGAGGAGTTTCCAGTCGTTTGAATTCTCCGTCGCGACTTCGTTGCTCGTGAAAGTCATGAAACTCGGCGCTGATTTAGCACGAATAGAGCCGATTTCCGTCCGCGACCCACAAAGCGCAATGGCGTGGCAAACTATCCCACTTTCAGCAGTGGGCATTAATTCTTATACTTATTTCTAGACTCTGGAAGTTTCATTCAAACATATCATCACTTTTAGCAAATCTCGCACACCAGCATTCGGTGTGAGTGTGGGACTAAAAGTACTGTGTATTGACAACTGAACAGAATTTTGCTTTACCCCGCACTTACCCCGCAATTATCTTGATTCGTTATGGCTCCTTCTGCGCTTCTTCCTGAATCGCCAATTCTCGAGGCCCCTCTGCCTCAAATTGCTGAGTATGTACTCCTGCATGTACTGGATTCAATCACTGACTGGATAGTCCGAAAACGAAATATAACGACTGGCGTGCGGATCTTCTCGAGAAGGGTTTCACTGTCGTGAAGAATGCTATTCCAAAAGCTCAAGCTGTGAAATACCAGGAAAAGGCATATGCTTGGCTCAAATCTTTCGATACAGAGCTCGACTTCAACAAACCCGAAACCTGGATTAAGGAGAATTTGCCGGTCCAGAGCAAGATCAACACATTTTCGACATATGGAGTGGCGCATGAAAAGTTTATGTGGGATGCGCGAATGGAACCTGGAGTTGTGGATGCTTTCACACATCTTTGGGGGACTGATGAGCTCTTGGTGAGCTTCGATGCATTGAACATCACTCTTCCGAATCGAAAGGACGTTCCCAGGAAGCCTGCGTGGGAGCACATTGATCAAAGTCCATTTCGACGGGGCATGCACTGTGTCCAAGGAATCATCAATCTCTCGCCATCCGGACCCGATGATGGTGGATTGGTCATTTATCCAGGATCTCACAAGTTGAATGACGAGTTTTTCGATACACAAACAGAAAAATCAAGTTGGGAGTCAAAGGATTTGTACATGTTTGAAAGGGAACAGCTTGAGTGGTTTACTGATAGAGGTATCAAGCCATACAAAGTTTGTGCTGATGTTGGAGACCTTATCTTATGGGACAGTCGAACGGTTCATTATGGAAGTGAACCCTCGGAGGCTAGCAATCAGATCCGGACTATCATCTATGTGACTTATACTCCTGCAAGGTTGGCAAGCGAAGACTCATTAGAGAAGAAGCGTGCGATTTTCAAGGCTTGGGGTGGAACTACTCATTGGCCACATGATAATATTGTGTTTATAAACACTCAAACATTGTTGGATGATGGAACGAGAGATCCGAGGGACAGAGACGGGCCACTCGAGCTACCAGAGATGAGTGATAAGTTGTTGAGGTTTGCTGGGGCTAAGAGCTATTGAGGAGGGTATTGATGGAGTTTTGCTAGAGTGACGAAGATGTACTTTACAGATGATCCCAGCCCATGTTGTGAAAGAAGTCACGGGAAAATCTGTCACAGTGCCCAGGGAAAGAAAGGTCTCAAGTTGAACTCCACGAAATATCGTCTCTCGTGTACAGCTCATGCGGCAAGCTGCCTCTTTGCCAAATTTCCAACTCTTCATTCGAATGCTTGTCCCTGTCTGTGCAAGCAACCAACCATCAGTTTTCAATCATGCTTCAGGCCACTTCCGTCCAGCTACCGCCCCTCCATCAACCAAAAGATCAATACCAGAAATAAGACTGCTCTCACGACTCGCTAAGAAAGCCACCGCATTCGCAATATCATCAGGCGTTCCTATCCTTTTCACCGCACTCATCGCAATCATAGCCCTCATATTCTCGCCCGCAGGTGTATCGAGCTGGGCCTGCGCAAGCGCAGTTGAAATGACACCAGGACTGACACTGTTCACTCTCGCGCCCTTCTTGCCATAAGGAACAGCAGCAGCTTGTACTCTGAGTTGATTTCCGCGCTTGGCAACTGCGTATGCCACGCCTGCAGCTTCAATTTCCTCACTAAGAACAATGTCTTTGTGCTGGAGGAGCTGGTTCCTGGGCGCTGTAGCTAAATGTTTTTCGAGCTCAAGAGAGATTGGAATCATACTGCCTGCCATACTCGCAATGCACACCAGCGAAGTGCCAGACGAGATGACTGGAAGGAAAGCATCGATAACATTGGCGGTTCCCAGGAGATCGATCGTGTAGATTTGTCGAGAGTTCGAAGCACCTGGTGCTACGCCCGCAGTGTGGACAATTGCATCGATTGCCCCTAGGGCTGCAGAAGCTTGGGCTGTTTTCTGGACTGCGTCGTAGGAAGATACATCCATTGAGATGGTGGAAACGGTGTGGCCTTCGGAACGGAGAGTCTGCTCCGCTTTCTCGAGCATTGCTTGAGAGTAGTCGGCGAGAAAGACAGTTCTGCCGCTGCCTAGACGTCGAGCGATGAACAAGCCCACTGCAACGAGTTAGTGTATAGTTTACTGGAGAAGAGGAGCCGACAGAGGAGCAACTGGTTCGGCAGCTCAAATTCAGCAAAGGTGAAGAAGGAGAAATAAGGACTCCTTACTGCCTCCAGCTCCGATGATGACCAACACATTACGCCCTCCAACTTCAGCCATGGTGACGTTTGATGCTGAGAAATATTGTGGGAAGAGCAAGTGGGATCTCTCAGATAAGAGATGACGGTCAAGAAACCTTGATTTATATAGCTGGAATCCCCGAAAGTGTTTGAGTCCGCATCTCGTCATGTGACGACTCCAGTCCAAATTCCGGCACTCATTGAGTACTGTGATTATTACAGATTATTGTTCTATATCTACAAAGCATTTCTATCCAATATCGAGAAGTTCTGGAACAAGTATAGAGATGATATCCATCTACATGAGCACAGCATCCCAACTCCAGATCAAGATCTCGTTCTCGTCGATGTTGCACTAGAACTCCTCGAGGCATTTACCCTTGAGTTTCAAATAGGATTAGTCTTGCTCTCCCTCGCTGGTTCTCGTTCGATATCACTGCTGGTGGCCTTCAAATTTCCGATGAGACGCGACTTGCTTTTACGCAGTATTACTCAGACCAGCTTGAACAAACTATGACTTCGATGTCAATCTCTGGTCTGTTACATTACTGCTCACTGTTCCATAAGATCTGTTTTGTCATGCTTTCAATCGAACCATCCTCCAGCGTCACTTCTAACCAGACCAGTGCTACCACTATTGTTTGCGGTTGGGTGTAGTTGGTTGTCGTTGCTGGTATTTCTGTGTTTACTTTGATTTTCGACCGATGAGGTAGACTTGCTGTTCTCGGATCGCGGCGTAGCTCGACGCTTCTGCTTTATATCACTTACTTTTTCGACTTGGCGCACGTCTAAATATTGGCTTTCTCTCATTACTCTCCGCTTCAATTCCTATCCTATGATTATATTGTACGTTTAGCTATCCTGCCGTTGCACTATTGTACTACAGACTCACGGTCCTCTCCAAATATACAACAACTTTCGTCTCAAAACAGAACCAAGACACTTTTGCACTGGGGTTGTAGTGGCCATGAAAATACTCCCCTGAACATTTCTCGCGCTGTCGGCAATCGCAGCCTTGCCCCCGATCATTTCCCCTTGACCCTTACTTCTTCTCGTGGTTTACTGTAATTTGTGGGTGTTTTCAATACTCTATTATGTGTTAAAAACATATGGAACATATATAATTTAAAGTCGAGTGCTGTCGCATTAGGAGTGATACATTTCCCTACACTCGCGTCCGCGTGAGCGTCCGACTTTCACACCCAACACGGAATCTTTTGATATTCACTTTCGTATACCCTCTCGCATGCTTCCATCTCCCGTGTGGCTAATCTCGAATCTTTCATTTCCTTCCTCTCCTTGCTTCCTGTTCAACTCCCTTCTCACACATTCGCGTGGTGTTTACGATTCAGCGACCTTGGAATATTGTCATCTACTAATTATACATTATCGTTCTGTTCAGAAACCCCACTGTTGACCTTTATGGAAGCGAATCATCTAATCGCATGATCATGTGTTGACCTTTATTGCGCCTGACAACCTGGAATGCCGCTTTCTTGAGTTTCAATCGCTCTTGTATCTTTTCATAAGTCCCATGGTCGCTCTTTCGTATCCGTGGCGGCCCTCGCATCTACGTATTATATCATGTTTCACTTGCACCTTCCACGGACGATTTCTGGCTCAACCTCGACACTCACCTCCACCTCCTTTCACCTCTCCCCTCTTTATTCAACAACCTTCGCTCACTTTTTGTATAAAGCATCTTGCTTTAAAAAATTCTAGTACCTTGGGTCCTTTCCCACCAACATCCGTCATCTGGACGCATTTGTTCATTTGAAATGACTTTCTTTGCTCGATTCCTATACGGACTTTATGTCAGGGGTTACACCCGTGGAGTAGTCTTGGAATGCTCCAGCGACGATCTCACGTGACAGAAACTTCCAGAATCTCCATAGCATGTATATAAACTGGCAGAGATACTGGCATTGTACGGCAATCGAACCTTCTTGTACAAAGAAAGCCTCTATAGCCTCAATCACGTGTATTAACTACAAGCCCTGACACTAGATACAATACATACTAAAAAAACAGAAAACAAAGACCACCGACCACATAACGAAAACACGAAAGAAACAAAGACCACGCACACCATGACAACAACACGACAAACACAAGAGCCATTGACGGCACCACAACAACACTAAAACCAACGAAACAACCAGAAAACAAAGAGCCGAACCAAGCACCTAAACGATACACGAAAAACGACAAAGAGAAGCAAAACAGACCACCCGCGCCGCAAGAAAACGAGCCACCAAAAAGAGCTAAACAACAAAAAAAACCTCAAGAGACCTAAATACCAACAATACACAACAACAATAAACAAGGAAAAGCAATTACACAAACATTAGAAAACAAAAAAAAAGCCAACAAGATAAAAGCATGACTAAAAAAACAAACAGCAAAGATCAAACAAGATTACTAAAGATATAAAAAGTAGGTTAAAATACAAGCGCTCAACAGAGCGCGACGGGGCAAGACACTACAGACAAAAGAAACAAGAGAACCCAAGCAAACAAGACGAAAGCTAGCCAATGGAACAAACTTCTCCAAAAGAACCAAATCCAGCAGCAAAAACACGCAAAACAACCAAACCGCACAAAAAAACCCAAAAACACCCAACCAAAGGTCAAACCAATGGAGGGAAAACACGACGAAAAAACAAAGCAACATTAGAGAACCAGACGAAGGAGAAGAGAACGACGATGCAAAAAAAGGCTCCCAAGACCGAACCGCAACCAAGAAGCCAAGGCGACCCAAAAGCACAAAAAAGACCCACCCAAACTTGAAAGAACACTACCAAATCAACAACGAAACGAACCAGCAACAGACCGCACACAACCAACGCACACAAAGAACAAACAAACAAGACATGACAGGAACACCGAAAACGGCAAACAAACGACCTACCAACACTACACCACAAGAAACAGACAACAAACCAGGAAACGGGAAAAGGAACGACGACACAACAATAGAAGAGCAGATAGAATCCGAAACAAAACTAGGAAAGATCGCAACACAGAACACGAGCCGCCAAAAATAGAGGACAAAACAAGGACCAGACCAAAAAAGTCGGAATAGGCACCGCAACAGCAATAGGAGCGAACATCAGATACGCAGCGAAGAGCCGGACAGTCAGCCGAAAAGAACTGCAACGTCCGACGTAGTCCACAAAAAGAAGGCTAACGCAAACAAGGGCCAGCCAGAATGCGAAGACGAACGAGGAGAAGACCATAAATCAGAAAACAAGTCGCACAACATAAAAAGCGATGGCAACAGCGGCAGAGATAGATATCACCAAAAGACAACCGGAGAAAACCTAAAAAAGAACAAAAGCACGAAAAACATCACGTAGGCTGAGACTTACCAAACAAAGCAGCCACTGCACAAGCCCAACGAAATCCAAACCACTGAGGTCAAAGAACAACCCAACAACAACCAAACCGACAAAATAACCTCCCTCACATACCGACTGAAACAACAAAAAGGAAGTAACAAGAAGCACAAGTACAAAACGAAGTAAGACAGAATATGTAGATAAAACTGAAGAGGAGAGGATACGAACAAAAGCAACTCAAGCCATAGAAAACCCCAAAAAGTAAGAGCAAAAAAAAGAGCAAAGGAAAACCCGAGTCGCGGAAAAACAAAGCCGAAAAGAAGAAACCTAAAGAGAGCCCACCCAACCAAAATTCAAAACGAGAACGTGACAAGAAACGAAAAAACAATTCCAACAGAAATAAACCACTTAGAACAGAAGCTGAAAACCAGAAGACAACGCAAAAACGAAAGGAACAAACAAACAAAGCGAATCTACCAAAAAGAAAGAAGGAACAAGCCGAAAAGAAGAAGATGCACCCACAGACGAAACCCACCAGCAAGAAAAGAACAGGGGGCGACAAGACATGTAACAGAGGCGAGGCAAACAACCCACAAGACCACCGGGAAGAGATTGAGCAGCCGAAGAAACGGCACAAAACAACCGACGGCGAAAAGCAAACAAACCAACGAGGCCAACTCAATAAGAGAATAAAGGACAAGAGCCCAACAAACAAGAAGACCCCAATAAAGGAAAAGGATAAACACGTCAGCAAAGAAAGAAACACCCCAGAAGCAGACACAGTTCAATAAGTACGAAAACAAGCAAGAGAAATACAATTTTAAAGAAATAACCAAACACTCAATAAATAAACACGCAAGAATAAATACCCACAAACCCTAAATAAAGAGACGCTTAAACAGATAGCAAAAGATAAAAAATATACAAAAATGGAAATAATTACAGAAATACATAAGATACACACAAAGGAAGAAAATCAGCAAAAAACACCATACCGAACCACCCTTAAACAATAAAAAAGACAACCCACACATACTAACCCTGTAAAAGCCACCAAGACATCCCAAAAATACACCAAACGCAAAACTCAAAAGAATCTAGACAAAATTGCAATAGGAAAAGAAGAACATACTCTACCCCTCACACAGACAAAACAAGAACAACAAGAGCAACACAGATAAAAGCTAGGAAAAAAACCCCAAAACGCTGCACAAAACAGGAACAGCGACAAACGCAAAGCCCAAAAAAAGTCAACGAAATACCAAGGCGTCACCAGCGAACAAACGAAAACATGAAAAAAAGAACCAGCTAAAGCGCAAACCAGCACAGACTAAAAACCGCCAAGAAACGAAAAAGGCCTAACAAGCCTTGTAGGAAATACAAAACGCCATCAACGAAATACAAAAAACAAACACCGAAGTGAAACACAAATAAAAAAACTCATTAAAAACAATACAAACCGAAACTACAAAAACAAAACCAACAAAGAAACCGAACGACCAAAGCAAGCCCACCAAAAGAAGCAAACAAAGCCGCAAAACAACCCAAAGCAGCAGACAGACAAAGACACAAATTCCGAAAAAGACAAAACAGGACGCGCCCATAAACAGAACAAAAAAAGAGCTGACCGGCAAATAGGACTCGGAGCCAAAAAACACGCGCGAACCGAACAAAAAGACCCGATGAATAATAAAGAACTACAGAATAACAGACGACAAAAAGAAGAAAAGCAAAATAAGCCCAAAAGTGCCAGAAAAGATACGGCTCGTAAAGATCACAACAACCGGAAGCACGGTACAACGGGTCGAAACGTGGCAAAGAGCCAGAGGCGCCAGCAATCAGAACCCAGCAAGATGAACCCAACAATCTAACACCACCCACGCAAAGAAGGCGAACTAACGAAAGCATCAACCAAAAAGGACAAAGACCACCCCGAACAAAGTCACAAAAGGCACGACTAGACAAGAACGCAAGCGAGCCAAGAACAAATGACTCAAAAAAAGCCAAGACGAGGAAAACAGGCAACGAAAGGAACCCCGAAAAGACGGACTCGAAAACACCCACAGCGGGAACTTTGAGAAGAACGAAAGGCAAAAGACAAAAACATAAAACGAAAAGGCACAGCTGCACAAGAAAACAAAAGAGTCAACACCTAGAAACACCAACTATCATCGCAAACCACGCCACGCCCGAACCGAAAACACCCAACACAAGGGGGGGACGCACGGACCAGGCCACCAGGAGAAGGGCAAAACAACAGGGGCCAAACAGCACCCCTCGAAAACCCCAGATGACGACCTAGCCGTCGCCCGCGACGGAATAGCGGACAGCAGCCAACACAACGAACATCAACCACAGGGCGCCCGAAAAAACGGACTCGCACGTCCAGCACTGCACCCAATGCGGAGTCTGGGAACGCCCCGAAACAAACGTCAAGCTACAAAACCAAACCCAAAACCACAAAGGCCAACGAAGAGCACAATGGAAGGCGCACGTCGACCGATTAGCAACCAAACGCAGCAAACACCCAGAGCAGGGAACCGCACCGAACCAAGGAACGACACGCATAACCAACCACCAGGACTACCAGAGCCTGACAGGCACGGAGAACCGCAAACAGAACCACCAGACAAGACACCAAAACGGGACAAAGGCGAAACAACAAAAGCCTGCAAAAAACAAAAAGACAACCCCAGACCGAAGCCCCAAACTACAAACCTTAGCCACAGAAAACCAAGACATCCAATATTCAAGAGAGGACAACCCCAAAAAACCCGCAGACGACGCCAAAAAAAGCACACATCCAAAGCAAGAAGACCGAGTCAAACACACGACCCAGCAACAACAACGCCAAAAGGAAGATGCCAAACCAAAAGACAACATAGTACACCACAAAGGAAGACAAAAACCTGCTGGAGTGCCATACAGCAAACAAACAGACACAAAAAACCACAAGCAAGGCTAGAAGAAACACAAAAAAAACAACACGCAGCCGCAACCAAAGAATACAGACAGCGAGCCCAAGCGATACTAAATCCAACAAGCCAGAGACCAAAACAACAAAGAGGCAAATAAAAAGTGCTCCCACGACCCACACTATAGGAGAACCGAGCGACACCAGATAGAGACGAGCCAGGAACAAACGAGCACGGCCCCGGAGCAAAAGACACACGAATACGACCCGAAGAAGAAGCATAATAAGCAAAAGACAAACTGCAGCTACAAAAAACAATGACCAAACATCTACTACCACCTGCAAAACCGAAGCACCAACATCAACACGGACCACCAAGACTAGAACACCCCACAGAGAAACAGCAACCGAACAAACCCCCAGGAGAAGACCCGCAAAACGCCATCCCAAAAACCTGGAAAGAAAAACAACCCAGAGCTAACAAACGCAATGACAGACCGCGCAATGACGCCCATCAGCCAAGAATTGGGAGGCAAGCGGGACAAATCCACACAAAGAACAAACGACACGATCCTCAAAGGCAAGCCACACAACAAGAACTGAAAAAAGCAAAGAAACAACAATACCGGATTCCCACCCGGGAACGAGGTTGCACAACTCAGCAAAGAACAAACTAGCCACGAGAAGCAAAAAACAAACACAGGGAAAACACTCGACCGAACAAAGCAGGAGCGCGAAAACATCGGAAAGCACGAAACCAAGACTCAAATCACCGAGATAATAAACACAAGCAAACAGAACAATAAAGCCCCGAAAAAAGACCAACGGCCGCAAAAAAAACACACCAACGTGAACGAAAAGGAACTGACCTAACAAAAAGTACAGAAGCAGACAGAGAACCTGCCCCAGCGATGACACTCAGAAATACAAAACAAACACCACAAACCCTACAACAAAAGCATGACCGAAGACCAAAAACACAAACCAACCAGTAACTAACAACAAAACCACAAATTGAAACCAGAGGAAATTAACACCGCCGAGGCCCAAAACCGACAAAACAACGAGCGAATAAAACCACGAACAAAAGATAAGCCAACAGCTAACAAAGACACGAAGCCGTTGCAGCACGCGTTCCGGGAAACCAACGCCGAGGGCGAGAAGAACAAGCCCAGAAACACGATACAACGGTATAAAACACCCCACCTTAAGCCCCACCACCTGCTCGCATATGTTTCCCTCCCCTCCGAATAAGATTCACCTCATCAAACTACCTCCCAAACTCTAAGCTTAAGCAATTTATCACTCACAACCTACGGACCATAAATCTCCCGTGTCCGGCTCTTAGGTATATAAAGACACAAACGATCTAACGCTTTCAGGACAAACACAAACAGAACGCCACAACTCAAGAAGACACCGAGCGAGCCATGGAAGCCTGGCGTGGCAAGGCGGCTTTTCTTCGGGATTGCCGTTGGAGGAAACGAGGGAGCGAAGAAGAACGAATGAGGACATTCTGTAAAAGTCAGGAGGAATGACAACGGAAATGAGGTTGATAGCAAGAGCTGATGATGGCGGCAGAGAACTTTTGGCATGAGTGGTTTGTTTGTGAGGGTCTACAAATGATACTTAGTTGCCTGAGATTAATATAAGCCCGAAATAGGAAGGTGAGCCAAGGGCGAAGAGTGCAATTCTGTAAGATGCTGTGCTGGTTGAACATGTACTTCCTGCTCTCGATGATCAAGATCAGAGAAGAAAGCAAAGCAGGGGATTGTTGGTACTTGCCCCAAGATTTACAGCCGCTCTATGCAAGAGAACAAAACGCGGACTTTGAAGTGGCACTCACCAAAAACACACAGACAGGGTTGAACTACATTAATTACTCATCTAATACGGTCATCAGAGAACCGCCCACACACCTATACACAGGAAAACTTCTTTCTTCCCTCTGATCGATCCCTTCCCATCCTCCGTTTTCCAACTTTTGCTTCAACCCACATGGGCATCCCAAATCTACACAACCCCAACTCCCTCTTCCCTTCCCTCAACCATCACTCCACAAAGGAAAAAAGACCACACAAAAAATTACAAAATCAAAAATCCACCAAACTCCACCACCCCCCATCGCCAAAACGCTGCTGCTGCTCATGCGAACCCTCCCAATCCTGTCAAATCATCGTCGGGAATCTTTCTCTCCCTGCATCTCCCATAACCAGCGGACTTGGCATCGGCGTCGCTACTTCCACAATAGTATTAAATCCTCCATACCCACTCCCTGCTCCATTATTATTTCCATTCCCGATCTTTAGCGGTGCTGGTCGTTTCGGGGCGCCGATACTACCACTTCTTCCACGAGCTTTATCTTCGAATGCTTGTGCGCGGTCTTGAACACTGTTCCTAGACGCCGGAGGCAAAGGCGGGTTCGGCATCCCGCTGTTGCGACCCATGGTCGATTGCCGGTAATAGCTATCGTAGAAATCTCCAATGCTGTTCTGGCTCACCTCGCTTGCGGAACGTCCGTGGATCTGTGGTGCGATCGATAACCTGTCGGGATCTTGCACAAACGGCATTCGAGGTTGCAGTGGTGCTCCGGAATTGGCTTGGTTGTGATGATTCAAGATAGGCTTTGGAGGTGATGCGGCGTCGGAGCTCTGGGAGCTGGATACGGAGGAGGTGGCTGAGTGGGAACTAGTTCCATTGGAGTCTGAGAACGGACTTTCGCGCGGCTGGTCGAAATCGACGGAGTGGCCTTGGACGGAGCCGCTGCGGTTGCGACGGTGAGAGGTAGGGTCAAAGTGCAGTTGGTCTCTTTCTCTGCTGCGACGGTGCGAGTCCGCGGATTTGAAGGAGTCGTTGGATGTCTTGCGGCTTCCTCGAAGGGAGTCACGTGTTCGGCTTAGACTTCGAGAACTGACTCGTTTGTGGGAGGAGTTTGAGAAATCTCGGGTTGAGGCCCGAGCTCGAGCTTCGGATGATTGGGAGCACGTTCGTGTGTGGCGTTTACTTTGTTCTCCGGGCTCGAGGATGGAGGTTCGGGTGCTGTACATGCTTGAAGCTGCCATGCTGTGACCACGGCTGCGCATTCTGGCAAACTGAACGTCAAGATCTTGGGACTGTGCTCCTGGTCCTCGGATCACGGAAACTCGTTGCTTGCTGACGACGGAGGCTCGGATGATGGCTTTCTCTGAAGGTTGCCATTCTGCATCGATCATTTCGTCGGGCAGTGTGGGTGATGGAAGTGTCCATTCATGGCTATGACGAGCTCCAGCTGATGTAGGCTGTCGCTGTCTGTTGACTATCGAGTTGCGAATGGGTGATGCTGGGTTCCATACGTTGAGGTCTTTTGGGAATCTATCAGGGTTGACAGGTGGTATCATTGGAGCTAGGTCATCAAGAGGGACGGGTGGGAGCTGAAACGTTCTTGAGAAATCCTCTTTAGGACTGCGAACTGGTAGTTCCTCCGTAGAGAACATCGACTTCATCGAAAGACGGTTGGGTCGAGGAGGCGCTTGTTGTGCTTGTTGTGGGAAGACAGAGAAAGTAGGGGACTTTGCTTTGGGTGGTTCTTCTTTCGAAAATGTTGAGAAGGTGGGAGATTTCATCAGTGGTTCCTGTTTCGAGAAAGTCGACAAAGTTGGCGATTCAGCGAAACTCTGCTGTGAGAAGTTTGACAGCGTTGGTGACTTAGCAAAGCCCTGTTGCGAGAACTCCGCATAGATCTCCTTGGGCGTCTTCGCACGTCCTCCAGCAGTTGGTGGAGGCTTGACGATCACTGGTTCGAAAGCAGGTGTTGTTTCCGATTTTGGCTTGTTGAAATCTGGAAGGGGTATTGTCAAGTCGCTTTTCCCGAATTCCAGAGGAAATTGTAGCTTTGGTAGAAATGATGCTGGTCTCACAGGTGTTCCCGGTCTGCTGAAGTGAACATCTAAGGGAGACACCCATGTACTGCTCTTCTCTTCGCCAAACAATGGAGAAGGAGCTCGAAGGGATCTTGGTGATGGCGCTGGTGGCAAGAAATTACCGCCCATGTTTCCAACACTCGACATATTATGGCTCCTCAGTTCAGCATCTGAGGGCTGTAGTCGAAGTGGCGATGGCTTCTTGATTGTGCTGCCTGCGCCAGCAAGCGAAGCACTGCTCGAGTTCCTGTCCTGGAGGAAGTCGAAGTTGCTGCTTGTGACTGACGATGAATCGCTTCGAAGCTTGTTCATTTGACCCCAGTCGACCAGTTTCGCATCTGGTGCCAGCTTGTATGAAGGAGCTGGAGAGCTGGGTCTGGTCTGCGCAACACCTCCAAAGTACCCATGTTCGAGTGCTCTCACGCCGAAGAGGTCACCCTCTCCAAGCTTCCGCTTCCCAACAAGCTTTTCTCTGTCTGTCGCTCTTGTAGCCGCTTCCTCGTCTGCTTTCTTCTGGTTGACCTTAAGTCTTGCAAAACGTCAGTGAAGTCCAATGTTATTCTATCTCAAACATACCTTTTCTTGTTGATATATAGTTTTATGAATCCAGCTCCGAAAGCAAGGGCAACAAGGCATCCAAGGACAATGCTTTAGAACTGTCAGCTTGCTAAACTCGGCATCTCATAATCTCAGAATATACCCAAGTTCATAAGCCAATGATAGTCCCATTATGAATTAAAATTAAGAAAAGATGCTGCGATTGAAAGCGTTGTCGAGACCTCGTAAGTCGAGCCAGTCGACAACTTCCAGATGTGGGAGAATTGAACGCAGCAGACCCCACCAAAAACAACAGACCAGACGAGAATTAAGATTGCCGATCAATTGGGGTCGAGCCTTGTCTATATTTGCGTATTGACGAGTTGCGCACAGACAACGTTTGTGCTCCCTGTCAGGGTCGATCTCCTGCGTTTCGAAACGTTTTTTCGAGGTCGGATCTGGTCTGTATAAGTTTCGAGATGGGACGAGCGTCTGCAAATAGAGTCTGTGCAGCTGAGAATCAGAGGCTCGAGAGATGCTATCGTCAATGAGGGTGTTGTTTGGAGTGTTCAATTGCAAACCGCCAAAGTCGCGTCCCAAAACCAAAGAGGTGGTGCCGTGAAATGTAGGGTGGATTTTATTCGCGTCCTTGCGTCGTAACGGATCGTGAAGGAAAGGATGTATCTCAATCGATACTGGAGAAAAATGAATGACAGAGAGTTGGAGATGACGATTAACGAAGAATTGGGAAAGAGGAAAGAAAATCACTGTCCATGGCCTTGACAAGGAAAGAGTGGAAACTAGACCAGGCTGGAGTGGAAGTGAGTAATAAGGAAATCTTGACGCCGTCGATAAATCCAGCGCCTCGCGCGAACTGGAGCGCTGTATCTAGACGCACTTGGCGTCCTTCAGGGGAAACATGTCTTGGTGGTGGTGTGTAGGACGTTGTATATCGACAGGCATAAGTAAGCATAATTGTGCAGGAACGTGCATCAGCGTGCATATTGACAACCTGGAGATACCTCGAATTGGTGAAGTTGCAGCCACACTGCGTGAGATTGTGGTGATTTGATCGCGGGTGCGAGAATCCTGTGGCGGCGCTAATCTCGTATTAGGAAGGACGGGCCCTTCCACTTGGACGCCTTTAATCAAAGAGGTCTGACCTAAGATATATTTCCGAAAAGCTTAGTGGAAATAGCGGCACTAGAACCGATTTGGTCCGTCCCGCGGTCGATGCGGAGAGAAGGTCCTCGTAAAGATCCTGATCCTGATCTTGCTGCTGATGGACTCCCGCTAGGTGGTGACCCAGATGCGCTGAAGACTTGTTACCATGATGCGACCAAGGTACTGAATCATCTCATGTTGGTCGTAAATGGGTCAGAGACTTCTCATATAAGAATATTCTAACGTCTAAATGTTGTTTGATGCGATTTGTCGGATGTCAGTCGAGCACGGCGAAAATAAACGTGGAAAAAAAGAACTCGGTTCGGGCAAGCGAGACGCTTTAGGGGGCGTTAAATCAGGAACAGGCTTAGCGCTACCAAATCTGGATTGGATCTATTGGAAGGTCAAAGCTCGTGAAGATTTTACCCCTGAAAACCTTCACCCAGATCCGCGCGACTGGTATCACGACGCGCGCGAAGTATATTTTGACTTCTCTTCTGACCACATATGTCCTCGTGGTGTTGTCATGCAGAATGATTACTCTGCATGAACCATGTGTTGTCGACTGTTGAGTTGTTCTCGAAGTTATGTATGTTTTGGACGCTGTGTACGCTTTGAGACCAGTGTCTCTAGAGCGGTCGTGATCATTTACATATGGTCTCGGCCAATATTCTTGGTTTTCGCTGGTGGATAGAACTATCTCAAGGTGTTGATGCTAGTGCAAGCTTATGCATGTTATAATTTATACTTCCATAGCGGAAGTCACGGCTCGCGCCAGGTCGTACCCTCTCTGCTGCTCACCTCACTGCTATCCACCTCACTGCTACCCATCTCACTGCTGTCCGTCTCACTGCTGTTGTCATAACCCATCTCCAGCTCCCGTCTTCGCAATGCAATATAAGAACTGCCATGCTTTTGGAATCTGCGCAGTCTATCTTGTTCAAAGGCATCATAAAGACCTTCAAGCATATTCTCCCACTCCTGGTCAGGAGGACCGGGCGTGGGCGTTGCCCCTTTCGCGAGAAGCAGCCCTACACACTTGAACCTATCTCTTGCCAAAGCTGCTTGCAATGCATTTCCATATGGACTCCCTTGAACATTAATGTCAGCACCAGAGCCAACAAGCAGGCGGATTTTCTCCAGCGTCAATTCCTCGGGTACGAGATGATTGCAATTCGCAGCTTGCAATGCACTGCCATAGGGCGGCCCTTTTGAATCTACGTCGGCGCCAATATCAAGTAGGAGTTGCAAAGAGGGTACGCTTCCTTCACAAGCTGCTACTTGCATTCCATTTCCCTGGTCTCCGCATTGACCATTTATATCAGCACCAAACTCTAGAAGTAGCTCTATCATCTTTATATCTTTACCAACGATAGCTGCTGCGAGAGGACTGCCCCATGGATCATTGTGTGGTGAGACTTCGTTCACATTGGTTCCATTCTGGATCAAGTATGATGTCAGTTGAAACCATTTCCTCGCAGTCGAATAGTATAATGGTGTGCAAAGCATATTGCAGTCCAACCACCAGTCATGTTCATTTATTCGAGTCAGATTTAGTAACGCTTGTGATTGAGGTTTGAAAATTCGACTGATTTGCATTTTGATATACTTTGTCTACGATCCGAGGGGAATCTTTTCCAAGTGAAGCGGCCCATATCGCGCCGCGTATTTCCACAGCTCCCATGGCGAACGGAGTGATGAATGGGTAGCAAGCATGTCCTCGCTAAGCTGCTGATGATAAGCAAAGCAAGAGCTTACTATATGCAAGTGAGAAGCCTCCTCTGGTGTTGCAAAATATAGTTGCGTCATGCGTTTTGATAAGAGATATTCTTTGCAACTAAAGTGGACTAATCGGATCTCTGTTATCATCATCGCTCCTACCGCGGGGATCTTTGTCTTGGTGACTAGTCCAGGAAGATAATTGAGGACGTCTTCAGTATTGGTAAATCTGTCGGACTCGTTGAATGGTACATCTTGTTCGTGATCTACAAAAAAAAGTTCCGCAAGCTCTTCTAGCGAGAGTGGTCTCAGGGAGTGTGCGAGCCATTTCAAAGCGCTGGCAACTTGTGCTCGATATTCTGGATTTATGCCCTGTCTCCAAGATTCAGTTTGTACATTGCAAACCTGAAGAGAAGCTCCAAACAACTGACATGTCTTGGCTGCTACTGAGATACATTAAGGTATACTAGATTATACGTACCTTAAGCATTCGGTCGTACGTGTCATCTAGGCCTTTCGGAAGATCTTTCAGTGCTGCTCGGATCCTTGGTGGCGTCCGATGGTTTTTGAGATTATCGAATTGGCAAGCAACGTACTGAAACCTGCATTATGTAGTCAGTAGTAGTCCTTCGGGGGTGGCAGGGTGTGATGATATCCCTGAAGACGCTGTGGAGCTGAAAGCATTCAGATGGTCACTTCAAGCCACTCCATACCTAAGAGAGTTGATAATGAGTTGCAGTGACTTTTAAGATGCTTGGAGTCTCCAAACACGGAGCCGCTCAAATTCATGGGACTTACATGCCGTCTGCCTTCTCTATCAGCGCAGTCCTCGCTTCCAATTGTATGTCCTCAGGCCAGGATCTGAATGGCGCTTCACTAAACCTCTTGTCGATATGCAAGCCGATGTCGTGGTCGACAGCAGCCTTGTACTGCCAAAGATCGACATTAGAGGCTGAAGTAGAAGAAGCCATCGGTTGCAGCACTTCATCGATATCAGTCAGTTGACGACTGGTGCAAAGCATGTGCAAGTTTTCGGTTACGGTATTATGTATGCGTTCGATACTTTGCAGCAGGACATCTCGCTCATTTTCAGTAGAAGGACACTCATCTAGAGCGTCGAGGACAATATAGACGGCTGTAAATCCTCGAATTGTAGCAGTCAAAGCATCCTCCAAGGTTCTTCTGTCGGGACGCTGCCCTCTAGCAAGATATTTGTTCAGAGACTGAACTGGTTCCGGAATTATGGGACGCTGGGTACAAATTTGCTTGATCAAAGAACAAAGCATCTCATCCACCTTTTGCGCTCTCGCGTTGCTGAAGCTGAAGTAGAAAAACGCAATAGCAACGCTTGGGTTCGAACCATAAATGTCTTTCAAGTGCTTGACAATCGATGCACTGTAGATGTCATGGTTAATTACGTTGCACACAGTATGCGAGAATTCATCATACCTCAAAACAGATTTTCCGGACCCAGCTACAGTAGGGCTTGTCAGCAATAACAACGAGAGAGAGGAGCCATAAAATACCTCTACCATTGAGCCACATGAATGAATTGGGCAGCGTTTTCCACTCTTCGAACTTTATGTTGTTATTCAAAAGCCACGTACCTGTTCCAGTTCTCGTTTTGTCAAGATTCGTGTTGTAATTTGTGGAGGGGTCAAAGTCAGAGAGCCAGCTGAGCAAATTGATTCGTTCGGTATTCCTCTGCGCGTCTTCAATGGCATTTCGCAAACCAGACGTATTCCGAGAAATGAAGGACATGATGTCTATACCTTCTTGGTGTTGTTGGAAGACTCTTTCGCTGTCGTCCTGGTAGTTCTTATCTTTCCAGATCATATATACCGCTTTGAAATTATTTTCGCGCTTGCGAACCTCGCCCAATGCAGAGTCCCAATCGTTCCATTTGACGATATCGAGCCCGAGACGAAAGGCACCATTCTTTCATAAGTAGCATATACTAGCTGCTTGAAATTTCAATACTTCGACGTAGAGTTTCTTCAAGGTGTCTCGATACAGTGTATCCGGAAGCCGGTTTGAACTTTCATACGCTTTCGTCTGCTCCGAATCTCGATGTTGTTGATACAAATCTTCTCTCGCCTTACTTCGTACGATGACATCGGTAAGGTAGTCAAGATCCTGGGCAAATGAAGCTGCTTGCTTTGAGGGATTCAAAGCCAACTACAAAATTGTCAGATTTAGTCTTCAATTCATATTGGCGCAAACATCTCTGTGCAATGAGCTTCGAGCTGAAAAAGAACGAATGGATGCGACCAGCCAGCTCTTCGAAGAAGCGGTTCAGCAGGTGAAGAGCATAAGGTGTTGACTTACTGGAAGTAAAAGGCTAACTCCGGCCCACGCCGTAGAAGCATACGGATTTGCGCTTAAAGCTCCGGATATGTAGTCATCAGCCCACCTAGTAAGTTGCTATGTCAGCACATACAATTAGAGATGTCAATTTAGACACGGGGAGGAGATTTCCAAGAAATAAATAGGAATTATATACTGGATGATTCCCACAACTGGCTGCGCCAGATCTGACACAGGAATATCTTTTCCATTGAAATTTAGCTTCCAAGTTTCTTCCTTCGTCTTCTTGATCTTCCTCTCGAGTAAAGTCGCCATTTGTTCTTGCCTTTCCACTTTAGAACCCGAGAACGACACTGTGAAACCAACCATAAATGTCAAGTCACCCCCGAAGCATCTTTCGTATCCTTTTATCAACTCTTCGTCTTGTTCCTTCTATTCATCATATGCCTCGTTCCACAGCTCTTGTATCGGTGGGGGGCCTGAAGTCGTTCTGGATTCTGCTATTGGCACGGAAGGTGCTGGTGGGGATGAATTGAGGATTGAGGCATCTGGAGAATCCGAAGTTGCTGGGGTCGTGCTGATCGTTGCGGATGGCTGCGTTGAAGGTGTTGTCACCTGGCTGGAGGGAGCGATTGCGCTCGCTTTCGGAACCTTAGCTTTAGCTCGCTGCTCTGTAGATAAGTTGGTCTGCTTATGTCGATGGCTAATATTTCCTAGGCGGGACTTAAACCAGTTGCGGCTACCCTTTGGCAGTTGTGAGGGTGAGCTTCCGCCTTGCGAGCTCGACATCTTGTGGTGTTCTAGAGTTGACACGAAGACCGCTTGCTAAAACATCGCGCACCTAGAGGATGAGATGCATAGAGCACATCAGCTTTACGACGAGATTTTTTTAAAAAAAAAAAGAAATGGAGTGTCAATTGCAGACTAGGCTGAGCTGAACCACAGCGGCTATCAGGCAAATCACAGCGCTGTGAAGCGCCACACCAGAGCTGCCTGGGCAACTTGCGCATTTACAGCTGGTACCTGAGGCTGCAGGAGGAAGACAGGATACAGTGGGAAAGACAACGAGAAACAGTAAAAATATGGGACAGCATTATGAATAGTCTAATATCACGAACTCCTCAGGTCCCATGAAAGAAATTCGTGAGCTTCGAGACGTTCGAAGTAATTGAAAGCCATTTAGCGCAAGTAGTTTGCCCCTCGCATTCGATGTCATGTATCGAACAGTTACAATTTCCGAACTTAGTAAACGCTTGACTTATTCGATTGCCAAAGGATAAATTCAAGTCAAGCGACAGAATTTCATAGCCAATTCCAGTGATTCTCACTAAGGGGATTCGCTTAAGGGCCTTCAGGGGAGCAATGCCCTATGCACGACGACAATTGAGAAAGACAGTCATTTTGCAAGACTATTCTTCGTAGAAATAGTCCGGGAGAAAGTAATGACGAACGACAGGACAATTCTTTCTAAATCCGTTCGATAATACAGCCCTATTCATGAGTGGCCCGAAGTAGAAACCAAAGCATGATCGAAGTCTTCTGGGTCATTGACGTCGGTATGCTGACTTCAGGATTTCGAAAGCATTTCAATGCTTACTTAAGTAAACAAATAAGTAGTACCGTCGAGATAGCTTCTGGAGATGATCAACATCATTAAAGTTGATCTACAAACACCCTTGGCCGATATCCCACTTTCAAGCGCTCGGGATCAACTCCAAAATAGAGCACACAAGTCCGACACTTGATTATTGTTACATGCGACCTTTGATGGTGATCAAGAGGGGAAGTGTCGTTCCGAATGGGACTTTATCTGGTCTCCACTGATAAGGAAGTTCATTCGAAGAAGATCTTCAGTGCATTCTCCAAGTACATGTCCGTTTCGTTCTTTAACTGGACTGCCTCACACCTACTCCGTACCAATTCGCGACCATGGAGAAAACACTTCAAATCACTTCTACTCCATCAGACGGTGAAATTCCTGATACTGACATCGAGAAAGTGATTTCAAGAAACCCTCACCTGGATGTAGAACCTGGCCAAGTATCTAATCTGAAAGATGCACACATCAAAGGAGTCGACAAAGCATACGCTTACGCCAGTGTCGACATCATTTCCATCGACGAGAAAACAAACAAACACCTGTTCCGCAAAATCGATACGCACGTTCTCCCTTGGCTCTTAGGACTCTACGTCCTGCAATTTCTCGACAAAGGAATGTAAGTCTACATCTATGCAACAATCTCATTGATGCGTGAAAATTGACCTGATCTACTAGATTGAGCTACGCAGGAGTAATGGGCCTACAAAAAGATACTAACCTCACCTCCGCGCAATACACCTGGCTCGGCTCAATCTACTACGCTGGATACATGCCCGCGGTACCCATCCACAACCGCCTTTTCCAGATCTTCCCACCCGCCAAGTACATCGCCTGCTGCGTTATCATCTGGGGCGTCGTCCTGGCTTGCATGTCTGCCTGCCATAATTTCACTGCGCTCATGATCCAACGCACCGCGCTCGGGATACTTGAAGCTTCTATCAATTGCGGATTCTCGATGATCACCGCAGCGTGGTATAAGAAATATGAACATGGGACAAGAGTGGGGATTTGGTCGAGTATGACGGGCGTGGCGACTATTGTTGGGGGGATTATCGCTTATGGGTGTGTGTTGGGAGAGGAGAAGCATGGAAGTGGGGGATTCTCGAGTTGGAAGATTTTAAGTTTGGTGACGGGGTTGATTTCGGTGGTATACGGGATTGCTATGTTGTGGTTTATGGCGGGGTCGGTAGTTAGTGCGAAGTTCTTTTCTGAAGAGGAGAAAATGCTGGCGGTTGAAAGGTTGAGGGATAATCATCAGGGAGTGGGATCAACGCAGTATAAGAAGTACCAGTTGGTGGAGGCTTGGACTGATTATAGGGTATGCAAATCCTCTCAGAAGCCTTGCTTAGAATGTTGTACTGACTTCAACCTAGACCTGGATGTACGTCGTTTTCGTTCTGACATCTCAGATTCCGAGTGCCGGCTTAGTCCTCCTGTCATCAATTCTCATCAAATCCCTCGGCTTCGACACCAAAACCACCCTGCTTCTCGCCATGCCGCAAGGAGCTATTACCATCTTATCTAACGCTGGATTTGGCTACTTGGCTGATAGAACGAAGTACCGCAGTGGATCCGCGATCCTAGTCAGTCTACTGGCTCTCTTCGCCGTCAGTCTCTTCACCGGCTTGGGAAGCGTCTCTCCATTATACGATCGAAATGGTCAGCTAGTAGCCTATTTCATCATGAGTGGCTGTAGTGCTGCCTCGTGGTTCATTGTCATCTCCATGATATCTTCGAATGTCCTTGGGACGACCAAGAAAGCTTCTTCGAACTCGATCATTTTTGCAGCTCAAGGACTGGCGTACTTCATTGGACCACAGACTTTTCGCGATGGACCGTATTATCGTAAAGCGAAGATTGTGACGATAATCCTCTGGATTGCATCAATTGTTATGCTGTCAGGGTTTTGGGTGGTGAACTGGCTGGAGAACAGGAAGAGGGATCATGCTGCAGAAGCAGGTGAGATTCCTAATGATGGAGTCTTGAATGCTGAGTTCATGGATTTGACGGATAAGGAGAATAAGGGATTCCGTTATGTGCTTTGAGAGGAGCTTCACGTGACTAGTTTCTCACAGGAGCCTTCAAACTTCAGTTCAATGAGCGCTGAGAAGCAGGCGGATAGAAGCAGTAGCAATATTGATAACAAGAGAGTATCCAGATATAAGTCATCTCATTTTCTCAAGTGTTGCGATACTCCAAAAGCGCAGTCTCACTCAATTGACTTATTGAACTTCCTGGGCATATTGTGCGAGACGTCGTTTTGTTTGCAGCCTGCATACTGTAGTACTGAGAAGGTAATAGCACACTATAAAAAAGGAAGTAATGTTAACGAAAGCAAACTTTGGCTTTTATGATTAAACATTGGTCCTTAAAGGGAGAAGAACTACCTTCAAGCATTGGAATTGGGTTTCACAGCCTCCTTCCCAGCTTTCAACTCCTCGACAAACTTCTTCCCCGCCTTAGGGTGTTTCTGAAACAGATGTTCCGCGACCATTCTCCCAGGCGTATTCCCTAGCCACTGCTCCAAACTAAAATCCTCAAACTTCGGCGCCCTAAAGATCTCTAGCATCTCAACTTCCTCCATCTCACTAATATTCTCAACATAATGTCCCATACTCTTCGGCACAATACCGACATCTCCCGCCGTATAATTGAACGTCCTCGCCATCCCACTACTAGCAAAAATCGTAATTCTCGCACTTCCTTTGATGAAGAAAGACCACTCGTCTGCGTTGGGATGCCAATGCATCTCTCTAATACCACCAGGCTTGATCGTGACATGAGCCGCAGAGATAGTCTTTGACAACGGAAATTTTTCAGTATCAGTAATTCTCACTTCTCCACCACTGAAGACCTCCGGCTTCTGATCAAGCATTTTATGCGTAAACATCAACCTACTCTTCTTGACATGTGGCTTATCAGGCATCTCATCATCCTTATCTCCAGGCATGCTTCCCTGGAAGATATACCTCTCTTCCTTGGGAATCATCTTGAAGATCTCCGGATCGAGCCTGAAGTTCTTTCCTAGCACACTGGTAGGAGTATGTGCCAAGAAATCACTTAGCAAGAACGTAGAATCTTCGCTAAAATTCCCGTCATCGAAGACGAGGAGGAATTCACAGCCGTCCTCTCCCAAGCCTTGGATTGAGTGAGGGTGGCCGGAGGGAAAGTACCATAAATCGCCCTTCTCGACCTCTCCGATGAAGTTGCCGCCTTCGGTGTCAAGTGCTGTAACACGGGCAGAGCCGGCGAGCATGTATGCCCACTCGGCTTCTTTGTGCCAGTGAAGTTCTCAAATGGCTCCAGATTCAAGACGCATGTTGACGCCTGCGAGCTCGATTGAGGTTGGGAGTTCTCGGATGGTGGTTTGACGAGCCCAGCCACCTTCTTCGATTCGCATGTGTGAATCAGTAAAGGACCATTTGTAGTTGGGTAGAGTGCCGGAGTCGGTAGATGGTGGACGGATAATATCTGGTTGTTGCTGTTCTCGGGCTAGGTTTCGTGGTCCGAGAATAGAGGATCCGAGGCCATTGCGTATGGGTAGAGGGTGCAGATCACGAGCTTCAGCATCAATTGCTGCGTCTGTTGAGTCGTGATACTTCTTTGTGTAGGGATCTGAGGAATTGATGTCCGAGTTGAGGGGACGGGGTGGATGTCGAGTCATGTTGAAAGGATTCAGCTGACTTCAGAGCTCGATGAAAGAAAGATAACCCAACTGGGTAATGGCCAAGAGAAAAAGATATTCCAGACGACATGTCGAGGTGTATATAGAGAATAGTTTAGTCTTCCAAGTCTTAATTCATTGATGACGTCGTCGAGGTAATTGTCATGAAGCGCCACCATTGCCGGATTTTCCGTAACTTCGACATCAGTGTGCATTGTCAGAGCAGGATCAATTTGATGGGAAAATTCCATGTCGGGTACCTTACATGGACATGCAGAATGATTATTCGATGTCTTGGCAAGAAAAGAGGAGGTTTGCTACGTGAAAGATCCAACATTACGAATCTCCGCGCAAACGCCGAGTGATGTCCGAGGCTATCAATTGTCAACCTTGAAAAATACATCCCACCTTATGAGACATTGAGTCACAAAAAGATTCCTATTCTTGCTCGATATTCCGTCTAGTCTCAGAAACATGTGACCGGATGCGGGGTAGTCACGACCCCGCCTTTCAATTGACAAGACTCGAAGGGGCAGAAGTTTTGGGAGCAAGAAAAGCAGAGTAATTTGATAATCAAACAAGGATATTCTTGACATTGCAAGGAGGTATTAAATAGGAACATGTTTGGGGAACGACAGCAAGCTGATCCTCAGGTAAAGCATCAGATCCAACCTTCATGACCTTGCATGTCCCGGGCAAGGAGGGTCTTTTCTTCAACATTAGGGCTGAACCGTGATGGAATATCCTCCAGGTTGGAGTTTGTCTCCATCCAGACCTGCCAAAGTCCTGTGCCGTTCCTCTGATAAAACCTCAACGTCACCATCGATGCAATAAATCCTCTCACCCTCTCTGGTCTTCGCATCAAACTTCATATAGAATGTTCCCTAAAAACAAGGGTATCCAATCAGCTCATCGACCAAACTCCATTGAACACGGAAAACTCACCGATCCCATGATCCACGACCACCAGCCATGTATACTAATGATCGCCCATCCTTTAACTAGCAGACAGCTCTCTCTGGCGACGTGATCAGGGTTCGGCTGCTCAATGGCATCTATCGTGTCACAGAACCAGAAATAACCACTCTGGTTTTGTCCATGGTTGGATGGATCGGCTATAGTCCAATGCCAGGTTGCATTAGGCGTGAGGTCTTTGAGGAAGGTGCCGTATATATATATGTCGAGGTCTTTTTCTCTTCAAACTGTTTAGTCTCCGTGGGTAAATGGACAGGCTTGTGACTTACACAACTAGCGGTATTGGGTGTACAGAGAAGTACTCGATGGAAAATAGATCGGTAGTGCGAGACTCGTTGCAGAATTTGGCGTATGAGTCTCCTGGTATAATGCCTGGGATGACAGGAGTCGTTAAAGTGTTTGTCTTAGTGCTAGACAGCCCGGCTGTGCTTAATGTCAAATACTTGACAAAGAAAGATGCCACTCCCTCCATCATCATGACTGGTCGGGAAAAGGGAAATCAATGAGAGCGGTCGTGGCACTCGGTTTTGGCGGAAAGCGATTGCAAAACTCTGGTCGAGCGGGAGCTGATTCAAGTACGCATTCCTTGAGTTGTTGGTATGAGCCTACTGGTGCTTCTGCCTAATATGATGCGTTGGCCTGATTCGAAACATGGTTTGTTGGAAAGATTGACAAGCGTTGTTGGTTTCGGGCCTGAAGGATTGCAATTCTGTTGGTCCCAGACGTTGACAAGCGAGAACAGGGGAGATATTGATTGCGCACAAATACCTCGTCCAACTATAATACACTCTAAGCCCTGCTGTAGATTACTGTGTAGTCATTGTCAGTAGAAATAGAAAGCGAGCTGCCATAATTGTAAAGTCGGCACTGGCCTTCGGCATGGATAACTCCCAAGCGTTTGCTTTACTGCTATTTTAGGCAGCTAGCAAGTTGCGATGCCAAGAAGCGACGCACTTGCCCAAGATGTCTAGGTGAGTAGTTCAAGATATAGTTAGACGTTGGATTTCTAAAGATTAAGTCCTTTCACAAGAAAGTTTTATTCTTTGAGGGAGACTTGCATACTATTCCAGAACTATAATGCTATGGCATATCCAGAATGTTCTTACACCTCCTTGGCCGTCCTTCACATGAGCTTCTTCATGTACCTAGCAAAGTATGACCACACCTTGCAACCTTTCTCTATCATCTCTAACGATCTCGATTGGCTTCATGTAAGCGGCTTGGTTGTGTGCCCGCCATTATTGTTGTATATCCACGTAATCAGCTTACTCCGAGACCTCTACACCAGTGAAATCAACATAGGATCACCCTCAGTATTCCCCCAGATTCCTTCCACCTTGTTGCCTCCGTTCGAGAAGTGCATCCCATAGACGGAGTTTTTAGACCTGAAGACAATGACGTCTTCTCCGGTCCCCTTGCCCCGCCAACGATAGAATCTTCTTGGACTATCAGCAGACAACCTATCGTTCCCACTGACGCTCTGGTCATGCATGTCCAACCGTATCTCGCAGCGATCTCGGCCAATTTTAGCTGTCCAAGTCGGGTTTTGCCCGATCCAAGAACCATTTCTTCGGTAATAGATGTCTCGTGAAAGAGGCCGAGGTCATCTGCAACTTGGTGTAGCAGAGCTTGATCAGTGGGATGCAAATGATCCACCACAATCAGTCCATATCCAGCATCGCGTCCTGCGTCGTCGAAGAAAGCTCCGATCAAGAAACGATCCGTAGATTCCTATCCTTGTCTTGACATAGCCTAGGGTATAAGTATATTTCCGCTTTTCGATATCCAACTGAATCGTCAGGTAAAAGAGTGTGAGTCCAAAACAATCTACGACTCCATATCCAAAAGACAAACAAGGGTATCCTCCAACGCCTTCCACTTCTATTCTTTCCTACCACATACGTAATCCAATCTTCTGCTTGATCAACTTCTGTCGTGCCTTTAAGGCATGGGGAATTGCTTGTGGTGGGACTCGAAGCGTTGCCAGAAAATCGTTGCAGTTGGCTCCATTCCAGCTATCGATCGTGGCAACGTCCTGAGGGAATCCAGGATAGTATTGACCTGTTTGCAGATCGATAATTGGAAGGATGGGTGTGTTTTCGTTGGTGATCCAGCTGTTTTGGATTCGTGCAGTCGAATTGTCTTCCATCCAGCTCATGGCCAGGATAAGTCGGTGTTCAACGAAGAGCAGATTCTGGTTGAGCGTGAGAATGCCATTGTAAATTGCTTCTATGCCATTTTCTGCCAATCTGCGATTGACAATGAAGCCTTCTAGGCGTGTATTTACGGAGGGAGGAAGTCGATGGGCAACTTCCAATTGAGGTCGAGAGGGCGCAGCGGATTGAGACGCGAGGGTAGGTCGAGGTGCAGCGGAAGGTAGAGCGGGAATGGCAAGTCGAGAGGGTCGAGAGGCGACGGCAGGTATGGCTGCAGGTGGTGGACGGTTATCGGCAAGACGATCATTGGCTTTGTGTTCCTTCCCTTGCGCACGAGCTTGCACAGCTTCCATGTAAGTATCGAAGAGGCCCATGTCTTTCTCGTTCGTATTGGCATTTCGAAGGCGCTGTTTCAGGGCAGCAAGGTTACTACCTCGAGAGAAGAAGCCTCTCAGGGCAAGTTGCGCTTTCCAGAACTCGATTGGCTCATCGTCATCGTAGTCGATATTGTGTTCAAAGGCATAGCCCCAGGCTGTGATGTCCGAATCGGAAGCGAGGGGAACGCCATGGATTTCGATACTAGGGAAGGATTTTCCTGAAGGGCGATTGATCGCAGCTTGCCGATGCAATTGCGCCTCCGCGATACCGGCTAGCAAATTCATCGTGATGTTGGACTTGGCAGGACTGATGGTGGAATTGGTCGAAGGGAAAAGCTGGACTCGCAAACAAATATCGAGATGGCGACGTGTCGCTGAGGAAACGCGGCTACACGTGACCTCTTCGATGTGATCACTTTACCTAGGTTAGATCTTGTCGGCCCTGCTTCTATACCTAGGCCAGGTATGTTTCAAGAAATGTGAGCTTCACCATGATATATATATCTTCCATCATAGTAACATAAAAGGACACAACTTTCGCTGAATGCAGTCTTGTTTGGGCCAATATCATTCGCTTCTTGTTTTCTCACTTTTCGCTCAAGCAAAGACCCCTCTTTCCGTCTTTCGTCCTCATCTGGCTCATAGAGAAGAACCGCCCAGCATATCATCAATTTCAGCGAAGGAAGTCGCAGTGATACAGATAGTGCTTGACTTCGTTCCTTCTGTGCCGAAAATCTCGATATGACAAGATATGCCGAATGAGTCACTTGAAGACTTGACGATGTCATCTTTACCAGCTATAAAAAGCTAGTTGCTCCTTCCTCTTTCAACTCAGCCGATCACCTATCCTCGCAATGTAAAATGCTGTTTCTTCAACCTTGAGTTATATTCTAGATCTCATCATCACAGCAACAGAATCCCAAACAATCAAACAATCAGAAAGCCATCACCATGGATCTTTTCGAAGAGCTCGAACGCATGGCACAGAATGCGACCGCTTTCACTGATGCCGAGCCCGACGGAGAAGATGTCGAGCGATGGGTCCACTTGTTCAAGTATGACTATCTCGAAGCATATGCGCTCTTCAAAGCACAGCGATCAGACGTCACTCGAGAGCCGATATCAGATGAACACTGGGCGTTGGTCAAAGACGATCGCGAAGCCGCAGGCTTCGACCGGGAGGCTTATGAGCATTCCCTTACCTTGAAAGACGTCCTCAAAAGTCACAGCACCGTCATTCATGACAAGGATGGGCGTCGCTGGACACTGTTCAGACTTGGAGGATTGCTGGAGAGTAGGGAAAAAGTAAAGGAAATTGCGGAGTTGGACGAGCTGCCGAAAGTCACACAGGGAGAGGGGCAGTTTGACACACTAGATTTTGTCTGGGTCGATGACGAAGCTCGGGGCAAAATTGAGACATGGATGCAACTGCAGCAAGTCGTCGAGAAGGGAAAAGTTGAGAAGGATTCATGAAAAGGCTGGGTGTCACACGGTATGCGGGGTGAAGCGAGGCTGAATTCCATGGCTGACAGGTATCGCACTGGATTCGGAGAGGTTAGACGAAAGCTGCGAGCAACGTCCAGAACAGCTTGTTCTTGGCGTGCGAGATAATGCGATTGTCAAAAATGCTATCCTCTTGCCATTGCGTGTATTGTGAGTTGCAAGCGCAAGCTACTTGGAACAGGCTAGTTCGCGATATTATTCTCACCTTACAGGGTGCTACAGTACTCTCGAGCGTGATCTCCGTAAAGGTGGCTCAGATCTATATTGCTCAACTTAAGATCGTCAGCTCTCCTATATCTTAGTATTATTCACTGTGAACAAAAACAGAAAAGTTGTGCAGGAGACTACAGCCTATCGACGCATAGCTCGATAACCATCTTCCCACATTCTCTCTTCATCTTCCCCGAGTCTGTTCTCTTTATTATTATTATCTCGTTACCAGGCATTTCGAGTATGGCTACCATCGCGTTGGCTTGGTTTTATGCACAGGGCGTAATTCCCATTGTTGGGATTGCAAGTGTCGAGAGAGACACCGAGACTGTCGAGGGATTTAAACTGACACAGGAAGGACGTCGGCAGAAAAAAGATATTGAGTTCCTTGAGCAGAAGTATGTTGCAAAGAAATTGATTGTTGCAGCTTAGCTGAACTATTGAACCTCGCGATCATGTTCTACAGGAAATTTTCAATTTATGATGCCAAAGTCTTTGGAAACATTGCTTGAAGCCCACTCCACTCGTCAGATTGTACTCGCTGGTGTCCCCGACAGAATTTCGGACATGGTTTCAAGTTTTCGTCCTTGATTGCTTTCTACGTCTTTGATCGAATAAAACATAGCGACGACTTGCAGAAATCTTCAATTATGTAGTAAGAGCTGAGGCCACCGGGAATGGCTCACTTAAGCGAGGCGCGGTAACGCGTAAAAATTCTACACCCCATTTTAAAACCCTTACCACACAACAACCCTCTTAGGAATCAGTCCATAATTCAAGATGGAGACACCTCTTATCCTAAGTGATCCTATCGAGAAAGAGAATAATGAATGGCCTACCCCTGCACGTGCAGTCATTCGATCCCTACAGCGCCAGGGAAAGTCGCAACGCGAGATTGTCTCAGAGACCCATATCCCTCGAAGAACAGTACGCCGCATTCTTAAGCAGGAATCTAGTCGGAGAGAGCGCAAAAGAAAGCTCTCTAGACACCATCTCATGTCTATACGCGACATACGTTATTGCATTCGAACTATTTCCAAAAACTGGAGCTCTAGGCGCATGACTTTTGAGGCTCTCAAAAAGCAACTACCCTACCTACCCTCGGTGCGCACCATTCGTCGAGAATTAGCCCGGGCTGGCTACCGCCGCTGCATTGCATGCCCTCGACCATATATTACCCTCAAACAAGCTAGGAAGAGATATGTATTTGCCAAGGAGCATAAATAGTAGGGGACATCAGACTATGCAGCTCATAGAGATGATGGCAAGCAAGGAGGGGACTGGAGGAAGGTTGTATGGTCTGATGAGGCTATATTTGAGACTGGGAAGAATGGCAGGATATATGTGACTAGGAGGGTAGATGAGAGGAGGTGCCCTGACTGCATTAAATCAGTCTACAAGTCAGGGAGGACAACGGTCATGATATGGGGGGCATTAAGTTGGGATTACAAGTCGCCATTAGTCTTCCTAGAGAAGCTTCCAGAACGCAAGGGCATATGTTCTAAAGCCTATCTACAGCAAGTTCTTCAGCCTATAATCTTCCCTCTCTTTGATGATCTAGGGCCGGAGTATATCTTTATAGAAGACGGGTCTAAGGTGTATAAAGGGCATGCCAAATTACCTAGACTACAGCACAATATCCGAGGGTTTAATTGGCCTCCTTCTTCACCAGATTTGAACCCTATTGAGAAAGTCTAGAGGTGGATGAAGGAGAAATTGAAAAACTTGGACTATATGCCCAAAAATAAAGTGGATTTGAAAAAGGAGTTGCAAAAGCTATAGGACCGAGTTAACCCACGTGACTTTCGCCACTACACTAAGCAATTGACTTGTAAGATTGAGGATGTAATTAAGTACAAGGGTATGGCTACTATTAATCAATAATAGGTTCCATTTTCACAGAGATTCATAAGAAGACTAAAAAATTATGATTTTTGGTAAATAAGGTCTCATTTGTTGAGTTTCGCTTAAGTGGGCCATTCCCGGTGGCCTCAGCTCTTACTATATAGTATTTGAAGCATCCAATAACGCATACATCCTGCAAGCCCACCGAGAAACCTACTTCCACAGACTTTCATCAAAGTTGCACACGGTGAAACAATATTCCAAATTCTTTGGAGCTTTCTCAAAACCCATGGACTTTTATAATCTGAAAATTCTAAGTGGGGGTTCGCGAACCGGCAAATGGGAAATGTCGATCTTGGGCGTCCCGCAGATCTGATTTGGCCGCTTCAAAACCCCTGCCAAGAATGTCACAGGAGGTTTACCGACCTAATGGACTAAAGGAAGGATGCTTCCAAACCGTCTATCCTAGCCTTGAAAGCAGTCGTCATGGCTAGAGCTATGGAGAAACTGTAGATAAATATCTGGGGCCCCGGACAAACAACCACCGAATCCGGGGCCCCAGGAGAGGAGACGCTTGTGGCTTTTTCCACTTCTACACTTTATTCTCGCAAGAGCCTCCTCCAAGTGAGGTACATGCTGGTGTCTGAGTATCACCAGGTCTTTTCCAAAGAGAGCCAATCCTGCCAAGAAGTCGAACCACACAGCAATGTCTTCCAAGCCTCCATCCTTCGTCGGGTTCACGGGCCAAAATCTCGTCTATGCCGTCACATTTTGCTGCTCAGTCGGCTTCCTGCTCTTTGGGTACGATCTCGGATTTATGGGTGGCCTCACAACCTCCCAGCCATTCCTGAGCACATTCGGACACGTCAACGCCTCTCTCCTCGGCTTCCTCGTCTCTTCTTACGAAGTTGGCGCTCTCTTCGGAGCCGTGTCCCAGTTCATCGTCGGCGATCGCTATGGACGAAAAACAGAAAATATAGCAGGGGCTTCCATCGTAATAGTTGGGGCCATCATCCAGTCTACGAGTTTCGGGCTCCCACAGTTCCTCGTCGGTCGGCTCGTTGCTGGATTCGGTCTTGGGATCATGACAACTGTCATCCCAGTCTGGCTGACTGAGTGCGCGATGCCCAAGTCCCGTGGACGTATGATGGCAATGCAGTTGTCGAATCTGATTATGGGGTTAATCATTGCCAATTGGATCGACTATGGCATGTCAGTCCACTACACCGGCAGTATCCAGTGGCGATTCCCATGCGCTCTTCAGATTGTGTTCTGCATCATCGTTGTCTGCATGACTCCATTCTTGCCCGAATCTCCCCGCTACCTCTGCGCAACGGACCAACTTGACCAAGCAACGTACGTTCTAGCAGCGCTTCGCAACGGACAGCTTGATAGCCCAGATGTGGTCGAAGAGATGGGTGAGATCAGATACGCCATCAACGTCGAGATGAAAGAATCAGGATCCTGGAGCGATGTCTTCCACGATGGTGGCATCAGCGCTTTTACACGAGTAGCTATCGCATTCGCGGCGAACTTCTTCCAGCAGTTATCTGGCGTGAACGTCATGTCTTCACTAGGACCATACGTATTCCAGAACTCCGTGGGGATGTCTACTCATGAAGCACTCATTGTTTCTGGCGGTTTGCAGGTGTTTTATTTCTTCAGCAGCTTGATACCGTGGCTCGTTGTTGATCGCATCGGGAGACGAAAGCTGTTTATGACTGGTTCCATTGGAATGGGTGTCTTTATGACGCTCTCCGCTATTTTCATCGGTATTGGTGGTACAGGCCTTGGTGTCGCAGCAACTGTCGTCCTCTATCTCTTCCAGACATTCTTCACACTGGGCTGGCAGTCCAATATGTGGGTATATCCCAGTGAGCTTCTGCCGTTGAAAATCCGTCTGCGTGGGGGAGCACTTGCTGTCGTTTCTCAGTGGTTATTCACATTCCTCGTTGTCGAAATCACACCTCCGATGATAACCAATATCGGCTTCAAATCATACATTGTCTTTGCTATTATCAATTTTGCGACTGTTCCGGTGGTGTACTTTTGCTTTCCAGAGACATCGAGGAGGCCCCTGGAGGTTGTTGATCTGCTGTTTGCGGATAGGCAGGACGGTTCAAGACCAAGTATTTTTCAGGTGGTGCGCGATTCGGTTAATAAAGATTATGTGAAGTCAATAGAGTCACAGCTGCAGGAACGGGCAAGGTCGAACAAGGATAATGATGCGATCGTGGCTTCGGAAAAAGAGAAAGCTGTACATGCGGAGTTCGAGAATTCGGTGTGATAAAAATGCTGAAAAAAAACAAGTAGGAATAAATAAATCCCTCATCAAGTGGGACCCTCGTGCTGCACACTCTAGTTTGTGAACATTGCATATTCGATCGCTTTCCGCTTCCTAGATACAAATTATTCGGTTTAGTATTAATATCTCTACCGCCTCTTAATTTGATTCTCGGCTTTGTACATTACGGAAATTCTTCCTTGCTGTCAACTTTCGATTGGCGTCAAGTCCTATCTGTCTGAAATTTGGACGCAAAGGATCTTCGCGCAGCTTGAAAATTTGTCTGTAAAAATGAGGTCACAATTATAATATAAAAGCAATAACAAAGACAATGCCTTGTATTCTAGGTTTGTTTTTTAAAGTTAATGGGATCATGAAACTTTTGACTCGATAGTCGAGAGGGCGAATACGTCGGGTGGAGCGCAGTGATTGGTTAGAATCTGTGCCCTGTCGAGCTGATCTTAGCCCCTAGTCACTGTCACCTCACCCCTCCAAATGGGCGCACCTGCAGATACGAAATTTGGGGGCCTAGCCAGACTCTATCACAACTTGGGCGAACCAACTGCGCTCTGCATGCTCATTCGTCTCCAAGAAGGTTCCAGTGATCCTCCTGAATAGCACAGGTTATCTTTGAAGTACAGGCCAGATGAAAGAGATGAATTGAGATAGCCATCGAAAGAGTAATATTCGTAGCCTTACCCTGTTCAATTGCACGTGCAGTCACGCTGCATATGAGGCGCACTGCACGTGGTATACAAGGCCGACCATGTTGCCCTTTTCAAGCCTAGCGGCTGTCGATTGCACCACACAATCTCTTTTGGGAAAGATTCACAGAAGCCTCTTTTGAGGACTGGTGCGAAGCCTTGCAAATTCTGACCAAGGCTCGAAAACCCTCATTTTCGTTCGCCCATGTATAGACTGAAAGCATAGTGAACTTTGTATTTGGAATTTACCAATCTTATAATCACATCAAAAAGTCCGTCTTCCAAAAATGCGTCTCATGTAGCCTCGCACATTTTTCGCTCATAATAGCAGTAGCCCGTTTGAGACAATATTGAATGAGGCTTCTTAGCAACAAAATGAGACAGCCTCGACTGATCATCAGGCTCGGTGCTAAGCGGGGCTGAAGGATTCACACCCTCTTTGAAATTCTCGAAGTCGCCTTCTTTTCATTCTTACTATGATTCGAAAACACAATTGTGCCAAGGGCAGGCTTGTCGTCAACTAACTTTCATACGTATACTTCAAAATGACATCCTATTTTGACTATACATTTTTCTGGGGGACTCAAACTCCCGCGGGCATGGCTGGTATCTCCACCAATGGCCCGTCGAATGTACCTTTTGCATGCACTCCCGTTTATTCCGCGCAATACTTCACTTTCACATGGTACCAGCTAGGAAATGGGTGCCCGGTCGAGTACTCATGGAATGCGGCCTCAACCTGCATTTCGACGGCTGGAGTCTATAACACTATGAGCTGGGGCTGCACATGGACGACGTCGGTGGCCGCAACTTCGACCATAGACGGCGGGACCACGACTGTATCTGCGGGCCAGGCTGCTACAGCTATAGCTCCCGTCGTCTGGGTCACGATCACCAATACACAACAAACCACGAGCACCACAACGAGTACTGTAGATCCTGGTGCTAAAACAGTTACTGTCACTTCAACTCCAGGCGTCTCAAAACGAGATGATAATTTTGCTGGTGCGCTATTCCCTGCGCGCAATTATGGAACCGATATGCAAAGAGTTGTGGAGCCTGGGAATGCTACATCTGAGGTTTTGGACTCCCGAGCCGTGTGCGCGTCAAACGATATTAATTGTGGATTGAACTGCTGTAAGTTTTGAGATGTCTGATTGATCTCTCTTGCTGACCGAACCAGGTCTTAGCGATCAGACTTGCATTGCGGGCGGTACTTATCCTTGCTGCAATGGATGGGCATGCGTACCATATAACCCATATGAACCTTTCACTGGCAACATATATTGGTCTTGGCAGGGGTATACAGCAACTTCAACATCATGGGCGTACCAGACCACGTACTTCACTGTCAATCCACCTGGGAGTACAGTCACTATCACCCCCACTTCGACCTCAGCGATAAATTTCGTCCAAACGCAGATAGTGACAGCCACCATCACCACATCAGATCCTACGGTCACTATTGTGAGCGTTTTACCAGCGACTACTTTGATTACAGGCTTCACTGGAGCCGGAGGTAAGCACCTATTCGAAGGTCATTGTTTAAAGCGCAAGAGTCTCATTGAAGTTAGGAGTTACCAAGACCGGCGGGCCTGGGTCATCTGAATCGATAACTTCAGTCTCTACCAGTGGAGGAACAGTAGTCACGATAAGTGGTTCTACTTTCACTACTGGTGGAACCCCAGTCACTGTAGTCCTGCCACCATGTAAGCGTCAAAATCCTACCGTTGTCACAAGTTACTGAACCTTTGAAAGCAACCTCCACAAATTCCGGATCTCCACCCGTAACCTCAAGTTCAACAAACAACGGCCTCGTCGTCAAGGTAGCAGCAGGAGTTGGAACACCACTTGGCCTATGTCTCTTCGGCCTCCTCATCTTCTGCATCTTCCGCTACAGAAAAAGGAACAAAGACAAGAAGCCCAAACCAGCTCCACCAAACATCATCAGCAGCAACTTTGGTGGGGACTCCGCAATGGTCGAATCCAGCACAGGGGGCGACGCGTCCGCCTACCACACCACCGCCAACGTCGCCAGTAAGCCTCTTCGTCCAGCTACAGTTGTCGAAAATAGTCCCTCAGATTCGCAAGGATTTGGATACGGAGATGTGCCGATGAGTCCCACAAGTCAGCATAGTCAGCAAAGTGAGATGTTTGCGCCGGCGCATCATTCGAGTGAGATTTATACGCACCCGCCTAGGTATGCGAGTCCGCCGAGGTATGTGGGGGATGAGAACCATGGATATTATGTTAATGAAGCGGAGACGGTGGCTAATAGGCATGAGTTGTAATGGATGGGTGGAAGTGAAGTGTGGGTAATGATTTTATTTGGTAATGTTTCATGAAGTTTGTATTTACTTGGGAATTTGGAGGGGATTGGATGTCATGATGGAAGGAAGGTATGTTTATGGGAATGAGAATGGGGCGATACCCAAATAGCTGGCAAGATTTCTCAATCAAATCATTTGAAAACTACTCGAATTATGTCAAATGTTGTCGACTGTCTTCGGCCTATTTCTGGCAGGAGACGAACGAAAGTGACAAGGCGTGCGTCTATTTTTCACTGGCATTGATACCAGCACTTATCGATTTGATTGAACGGTGCTTTACTAATCGTCAGACTCAAGGCGTGAAGGAACAACCGTAATTGAGAAAAATAACAGATTTTCACCCTAGTACTTTGGCACTCAGCTCTTCAATACCATGCTAGACATAATAGATTATTCCGCTTTCATTAAGACCATATTCCTAGATAGGCAAGCCAGAGTTCGGGAAAGGAGACTCAATGCTTGCTGGTGTTTGCAGTACCGCTAACATTGAGAAGCCTCAATATAGCCTCCAGTTGATAGCGGTGTCGCTATACAGAAGCACGAGGCCTAGTAGGCAGAAGTGTGCCTGTCCAAGCAAGACCTTCCGGTTGCTACGACGTGGCGGTCATCATCTGGTTAGTAGATGACGACATTGGCACGAGATCTTTGGTGCAAACTATTGGGCATACAAGAAAGTAGAAATGCGTTTCACCTTCCTTGGGAACATTTGTCGAAAACAGTTTCAAGCAAAAGTCGAGCGCTCCAAATAAGTTAAAGTTACCATTTCAACTTGAGAACAAACATGAGTGGATGGGCAATGGAAAATGCTGAAGAGGGTTCTACGTGACCCTCACTGAGTTTTGTGTTCGGAGGGAACAGTATCACCTGGCTGATAGGTGTAATTCAGCGTTTGCGCTACTATTAGGCACGGGGGCTGGTATCAAGCTTGTACTTGATAGGCTTTTTTTAATAGTCATCTGCCTCAAATGTCTGCCAGCAGCTTGTGTTTGATGTTTGACAGACGCTTATGATCATATTGCGGTTGTGTAAAGCGTCTCATGGGCTAGGTTGATTGTCTCAGCAGAAGGTAAGCAAGTTATATCAGAACAACAGGAAGCTATATATTAGAGCAGTGACCTGTGGTAACAAGATCAAATGAGATTGCAACTTGTAGTTGCCGCTGCAATTGTATAAGAGGTGCTTCTCTAGATAGTCAAATTTGTTCGCAACCTGGATTTGAAATGACTTCACTTCTGGCTTGGCTAGTCGAACATTAATTCTCTAAGACTTAGCAATGTCTATATGATACATCATGCTGTATGATTTATCTGATCTACCTTGAACGCTGCGGAAAGGGTGGGATGCGGCTACAGAGACAACTGATCTGGAGCAACGGCATGTTGTAAGGGAATAGAGACATCCGCTTCAGAGTCCGACAACAGCGTAACCGCTACCGAGGAGACGCTACTCGGGCTTGGCCTAGCATAGTCGTGCCTTTGATTAGCATTAGGAGGACGATCCACTAGGATAGGTAGTGTTCCCGGCCAACGTTACAGAGCATGGGGAAGGATCAAAAGGTGATTTCTTTTTCGCCAGGGCAGCACCATTCGATTTTGTTAACTAACATTTCGAACTCTGCTACAACACTGTCTTGCAAGAAATTCCTTCGAATCTCTCGATCACAATACTTCGAGTTTCCTAAAACACAATCTTTTCGTTTTCCCATATTCTGATCTTCCAACTCCCCCACTTCGCGATCCCCAAATTTGCATAGGTCTCCGCGATTGCCACAGCGCGAGAGAAGGAGAAAAGGTCTCTTCTACTATGTAACTGTATCCACTGATCTTAGCCGTCACACAAGCTCTTGAGCTCTTCTACGGCACATCATTCGAACTCTCATCTTACTGAATCAGTCAAATCTCGAACTACAACTATTCAACACCTCTAAAGCGCAAACTTTTGAGCCGACGCAACGAGATACTTGAATTCTCCTGCAACACGAGCCGCAGCAATGCCTCCCACCGAGTTCCCTATCGAATTCAACTACAAGAAGCCAGCTGTGCTCCCTGGAAAAGGCATCGTAGTCCGGCCTAATTATCCTACCGAGACAGGCCCCATAAACAAAGCCTTGGCAATTGCTAGGAACTCAGAGGTCCCGAATCTTCTACTTCAAGCAGGCGAATTGACCTCCGAAGAAGAGAAGCGGATATGGTATCATCGCTTAATTAGCAAGGAGGCAATATATGTTGGTGAGGAGGGCTCAGAAACATGGAACGGAACATTTCTAGATGAGAAAGCCGTCTTCGAACTCCCCACTGCCGGTCAGAATATGGTCGATCTGAGAAAGAAGATTCTCAAGCGTGGGGTGGGAAAATTCAAAAACCACAGCGCATTTGAAGGGATCCTAGCAGGCCGCGACTTCACCAAGGATAAGCATAAAGTGCGGAGATCATACGTACTAGGACACACTGTCCACCCAGACGCAACAAGCTGTGGCCCAGCGGAGTGTAACGCTGATAGGCTTAAGCATCAAGAAGAAATCGCGGAGGTCTCGAATCTAATTTCAAGGATAGCCCCAAAGGATCTTCTGAAGATGGTGACTGATCGAGCTGCCACAGATGTCCCAATGACCATTGGATCAGAAGACAACCCATACTTCAGTAAGCACATTTAGACACGGGTTACATTCCCAGAGATTTACTAATCTTTACAACAGCAACTGCACAGTTGAACTTCTCTGATGGGGATGAGATTTCATTAGAGCTCACTTTAGGCGAAGCTGGAGCGCTACATGTCGACAGCAAGGATGATGCTACACGATGGACTGTGTTGATATCTCTATCACACAACCCAGAAGGCTATTGGCCCGGGAGAACAATGATCACAGCTCATCGAGCCTACGCAGTCATGGCACCATTCACAATCCTCATCTTCAATGCTGTCAACCCCCATATCAGTCTCGGTCCTATCAAGATGGCAAACTCCACACGAGCTCCCTACGTCCCCTCGATTCCTGAAATCCCCTACCTCGATCCAACGGTCTACATCTATGCTCGTCTTATGATCGTCAATTATCCTAAGAAATCTATCATGGACGATTCCCCGATCTTGGCACGGAACTCTACACCTATGCTGTTGCGTGGGC
Organism: Mollisia scopiformis; assembly: GCF_001500285.1. NCBI lineage: Eukaryota > Fungi > Ascomycota > Leotiomycetes > Helotiales > Mollisiaceae > Mollisia > Mollisia scopiformis. The sequence goes on from NW_017263608.1 coordinate 575,972, forward strand.
CCGACAACCTGAATGATTCCCATCCACAAGCGCTCCCTTCCGCGCTGATGGCATTCGGGACACTTCGAAATCAACATGAGTGGATGGCAATGTCCGATGCATTCTGTAAAGCTCGGACAGTAAGAATTAGAAGCAACTATGGACTTCAGTCGGTTGAAGGAATAGTTAGTGGGTCTACATGGTGGGAGGATGGGATACTGCACACACCACGTCTAGACTGAATCCAAAGGGTTCTGGATGGGAATTCAGCAGAAGCTCGAACCAATTCGGGAGTAGAGAAAGCTTGGCAGATCTATCACAAGACCTGCTATAGTAACTTGTCTCAGCGTTCGTTCGTCGATGAAGAAAATGGGAAGGGGAACCAGAAAAGCGGAAAGATTACCTGGACGGATGATCTTGGCTCGACCTTCAAACACATGAACCTTAAGCTCCGAGATGACAACATGGGTAAGAAAGGGAAGAAAATGAGCCTGCAGGCAGAGTACGGGCCAAAGCCTTTTGCTTGTTTTCAATGTGCATCTACGACCAGATACAGAGCAGCCAGCGTTGCGACTCTGAAAGCACACTTCAAGACGAAGCATGAAGCGTTTGTGCGGAAAGATGTTGAGCCGAGCATGGATCCAGCCTACAAGAAGCCTCTCGTGGAAGACGTCCTTGGTGAGGGCGATGAGGATGCTATTCTCGAGGAGGAAGCGGTCTTGAACGAGGGTGAGGACATTGTACCGGAGGCATTCGAGGAGGAAAATGAGAAAGCAGAGGAGTCGGCGGAGGAGATTAAGGAGGACAAGAAGCGAGATAAGGAAAAATTGGTAGAGGTACCTAGGACTAAGAAGAGAAAAATCACGGATTTCTTCGGGGCACCAAATTCCTAGGTAGAGTCGTTCATGTACTTGGCATCTCTCGAGGTAACAATATTCAGTAACCTACTATTTTGAGGAACATAGTAGAAGTAGAAATTCTTTCCATGCATTGGATTTCGTTATATGATAAGTGATCTTGGACCTTGTAGCCTTGACACGTTAAGACAACCATCTACGGGTGAAATCAGTAAGTGCCTGCAGTCGATGGTGGTCACAACTCAGTGTAACAGGATTTCTGATTAGCAAAATACACTCAGCACTCTTTTATTCAATACAATTCATAATACAGATGAATATTCTGTCTCAAATTTCTGTTTTGATGTTCCTCTTTTAAAGGCCTAGACAAGAGTGAACACGCTTCAAGTAGATACCGAGGTAGGCCGATTGGAGCATTTACCGAGTCTTAACCGAAAGACGCTTTTTTTTACCATGAAATTGGGTAGACTGCACTTGTGTTTAGGTTTTGTGTCTTATCACAACGTTTGTTCTCCCCATATCTCCGTGCTGCTATAACTTGATATGAACCCCGCTTCAAATCTTCTTTTGAAACGCTGCAATAAGCCCACTCCGCCATCTTTACCCTCTTCTTCATAAAGAAAATGTCTACCTTTTCGCCACAGTACCATCGTTCCAGATTCGACAACGTGGAAGACGTTGAAAGCTATGTTCCTGGAGGCTTCTATCCAGTTCGCCTCGGAGACATCTTTCACGATCGATACAAGATTATCCACAAACTAGGCTTCGGTGGCTTCTCCACAGTATGGCTAGCTTTAGATCAACGAGAGCATCGACATGTAGCCCTGAAAATTGTTCGAGCCGACGCATCTTCAAACTGTTCAGAGCTTGCAATCCTTCAAAGACTTCAAGCTATTCCGACTCCACATCCAGGAAGGCAACACGTTGCATCATTGTTCGATCATTTCACCATCGATGGACCAAATAGGACACATAGGTGTCTCGTATCTGACGTGGCAGGGCCAAGTGTGACTACGCTGAATGACTTTCCTGGAAAAGGAGCGGGTAGTCAGAGATTGAGAGCAGATTTAACGGCAAAGCTTGCGAAACAAGCCGCAGAAGCGCTGGATTTTGTCCACTCACAACAGTTGTGCCATGGCGGCGAGTTACTCCTGTATAAGACAGAGTGAAAAGTATCGCTAATGACGTTATCTAAATATTAATGCTTCAAATCTGCTTTTTAAGCTTACTTCCACCAACGAGTGGTCTGAAGACGAAATCTACCAGCGTTTTGGTGTCCCTCAGAAGGATCCCATCCTCACCATTACCGGCTCCGAACCTGGACAGTCCGCTCCGAGATATCTGGTCGAGTCGGCTGGCCTCATTGACCCACAGTTTCTGACTGAAGATATACTACTGCTAGATTTCGGCCAAAGCTTTCCATCTGATACCCCACCGCCAGCGGAAGAGGTCGGCATACCATTTTCATACTGCGCACCAGAGGTCATCTTCGACTCAAAAGTGAACAAATACTCAGAGATATGGGCATTAGGATGCATCATTTTTGAACTCAGAGCTGGCCAGCAACTATTTGCCAGTTGGTCCGGAGGCCAAGACGAGATTCTGCGTCAGATGATCCAGACATTTGGGAGATTGCCCGATCCATGGTGGGCTGCTTGGTACAAGCGTGCGGACTTCTTCGACGATGATGGCAAGCCCAATAAAGACTGGAGTGGTGGCATTCAGAAAGCTGTTGAGTGTCCGATAGACGACCTCATAGCTGATATTGGCTTGGAGGACGATGAAAATGACATCCCGAGGGAAGCTGAGGCGATGTTAGAAGCTAGCTTCAAGAAGGTCCCTGAAGAGGAAGCGGTACAACTGAAAGATCTTTTGGAGAGTATTTTCAAGTGGGTGCCAGGAGATCGGGCCTCCCTAGGTGAGATTTTGAATCATCCCTGGTTCACGACCATTTACGAGACTTGGTAGTGCGATCAAGATTGCGCAAGAACCTAGGCTCTCCTTAACATGAGGAGCAAGCCTCCCAAGAATAATGTTTTCAAAAACGAGTATGGTTTTTGGAGACATTGACGCCTGTGATTGGCTGCGCTCTGCGCCGATGAGTTCGGATATGGTGGCTTGAGACAATACGCCACCACGCCCAAAGTAGCGATTGCCAGTGCAATCTCAAAACCATAAAGCTTTTTGTTCCAAGTTCAAGCTCGAACATCTGACTCTCCACCTCCCATCTTTAGAAGTGATCACAACTACATAGCCTCCAGGAATCTCTAAGTGTTAGGCAGACTTTCATTTTGGCTGAAAGTTTGATGATATACGCAACAGACTGCGCCGCTACGAAATTGAAAGCTGAAAGATGCAAGGGGTCGGAGGTGTCTCAGCTTGCCGACTACCTCGATGTTACTGGTCGATGTCACTCTCGTGATACCTAGGCTTGCTATGAGGTTTCATTACAGCCGCCCTTATCTGTAAATATACCTTCGACGCGCGAACGATGTTGACGTCCGAACTTGCACTCTCTGAACCAGACGAAATAAGCACCACGCGAACACTTCGTCTACGCAAGCTTTAAGAAGTTGAAAAGAACAATCGAAAACATCAAAAACACACCTTGCGACGAAGAGGAGGGGCACGGCACGTTGCCTCAAATGAGGTCAACCCTGGTCATATGTTGGCTATGGCTCACAAGCTTCACTCTTGCATTTGACGCTTCAAATACGTCCAACACATGTACGCCTCCAGGACCCCTTCTCACAACCCAAACACCCAACTTTGCAGCATGTCTCATCAAAATCGATAACTTCACAGTCCAAGAACGAGCAGACAGTGGCTGTTTTGGCGATCCAAACACAGGCGTCCTCACCTATTCTGGTTGTACTGCTATCTGTGGATCCGACTACGCTCTTTGGGAATGGAAAGATACAGTTGATCGTTTATCGCTCTTAGTTCTTCCAACAATTGTATTGATTGCGCATCTGGCTTTCCCTCCTCTGGGATGGTGGAATTATTTTGTTGTCATGTTCCACGCTCTTGGAAATCCTATCGGAATTTTGAGGAGCTTGATGACTCGTCTGGAAAGACATCGTCGGTTGAGACGTGCTTCTGCGGACGTCTTTTCGGGCGATAATCTTGGAATGAGAGCTACTGCGACGGTCTTCGCTACTTACGAGGAACTCAGTTGGCAGGATCTATCGGGGCATTTCTCCGATATTCTGATCGGGAAGAGACTTGATCCAGATGAGCGAGCTCTTTTGATGAGAGCAAGTCACAGATTATCTTCAACCCGTCTTGCCTCGACATCATCGGCCGCAGTAGCGATTGCCGCCCTGGTTGCTACTTTGGCTTCTGCTATTGTCCAGACTATCAAGCAATTTGACGAGGTCAATACGAGAGTGTACAACGAGACAGCCGGTACCATCGCCGTCATGTGCATCATGTTCATGTCGATCCCGCAAGTCTGGTTTAGTGCTAGACTTGGCACTTTCACTACAGATTCAGGAGCATCGCATATCCTAGAGACGATGAATGAACGCATGAAAGAAGTCATCAACAAAAAGGAGCTCACAAATCCACTTTTCCCTCCACTGCAACTTGCTGTTTGTCCTTTGCAACCTCGGGATCGCCGACCTGTTCTTCTCCTCTGGCTTTTCGAACGACTTCCTTCTCGAGTCTCAGCATATTTCGACAGCTTCTTCTCCCACTGTCCTCTTGAACCAATAGCGCCCGCTTACGACTCGGAGGATGCAAGATTTATCAGGGATCAAGTCGATTATTCGAGTTATATCAGTCTCAACAGCGCATGGAGGCCCTGCAAACATTTAGCTCCCGACCTTCATGGCCGTTCCCACACTCAACTTACCGTTATCAGCCTCCTCAGTGTCGTCTTCGGCGCTTGTCTCCCCGCAGTCTTCCTGTCTTTGACAAACCGCTCGGATCAACGCCCACTGGCAGTCGGGTGCCGCTCTCTATCTTGGATGACTATTCTGGGAATTTGGCTCTCGAGTTTTGTTCTTGATAGCATTTTCCGCTTTTTTGTCTGCCGGTTCTCGTATCGTCGAGATCCGGTGCAAAAGGTGCGATTGTTGTGGCAATGGACGATTGCCAAGGATGCTTTTATTGCCTGTACTGTTCTCGTCGTTATCTTATTGGTGGAACTGGGGAGGTATAATTCGTGTTGGTGTCGAGCGTCGTTTTCTAAACCTTTTCAGGTGGAATTATTTCAGTTCACGGCGGAACAGTGGAGCGATGCACAGATCTTCTGGACATCATTGCCCGGTGCTGGGTTGTTCATTAATCTGACGTTGATATTGGCATTTGAGTTGCGGTGGAAAGAATGGTGGGGATTTATTCCGTGGTTCAGATTGGAAGGTGGGAGTCCATTGTGCAAGACAGGTAGAGAGATGCAGGCTGAACTGGATGAATTGAAGGTATTGGAGAGAAAAGACCATGAGCATATTGAGAGAGTTGAAAATACTGTTCCAGAGCCGTATGATCCGGGTTACAAGCCGGATGGGGCCGTGGGAGTGCAAGAGTATGGAGAAATAAGTAATGGTCAAGCACAAGAGTTTTGGCGTGCACAGTATTAGTTATGTACGTACTGGTATTTTTCGACAAGCCTTTGCGCCTAGGTCCAAGGAGAGTTCGTGTATAAGGGTATGATCTAGTCAATCAATAAATATACCTCAAAGCTTGGAATATATATTTTGTTGACAGGTACGTAAATTAGCGCACAATCTTCAGTGAGTAAATTCCTAGAGCCTCGTTCCACGAAGTTCAAAATCGCCGTATTTCTCCATGATGCCAAGAGATCCAGGAGAGAGCTACACCAATCGATACTAGAAGAGGAATTGCCTCAAAGCCACATCAGCCAACCCAATCAACAGATGACTATGACAAAACACAGCCTCCAACTGTGCCGCCAGAAAAAGAAAGTCTCCTAAGCTTCCTTATCTACTTCTCGCTGCCCTGATTAATTCTCTCTTTTTAGTCTTCCTTTCGTTCCCCGCCTACACCATGATCCACTTTAGAAGTGTAACAATTACCATACTTCTTCCTCTTCTTCTCGTTATCGATCTGCTTCCCAAAGCAGCCGCTGATGGCACGATTTCCCTCGCCAATCAACCAGCCTACTCTTCAGTGCGGCCTTGTGTTCAATATTGCATGTTGGGCTACTATGGGGTAATCGGTATACAAGGTTTTCTGGGCTGCAACAACCTCGACTCTTGCTTCTGCCGCGCAGATCTCGAGAGTTCGGCGTCCTCATACATTACGACGTGTGTCTATTCACAGTGCAGTACAAATCCCATTGATTTATCGTCTGCGGTGTCGCTCTATAACGGATATTGTGGGGTAAACGGGTCGACATTGGATAATAATTACCCAACAACGAGTGTTACGAAGACTCTGGGACCGGGGACAACTACGTTAGCAGCTGTTCCTGGGAGTACGCCGACTGTGCTTATAGTCAGTACTGTGACTTCAACGTCGACATCGGGATCGGCAACAAGCATGAGTGAGTGGCCACTCGGAATTATGGTCATTCTAGTCCTTGCAGCGATGAGCATATAGAGCGGAGTGCTGACGCGAATGTAAGCACTTCTTACCACAATCCAACCTGTTACACTTCACTCGACGCTGACTTTGCCGGCACCAGGATCGCAAACCTTGGGAGAGAGTGGCGGAAGCAGTGGGGGTGCGGGTGCGGGTGGGTTGAACTTGGGAGACAAGTTAACAATTATATTTAGTGTTTTGGGGATCTTGATTGCGTTTCTGACACTGTTTGTGGGAAGAAAATGGTGGAAAAGTCTTCATGATTGACAGTGCATTCTGAGATCTCCCGCCCCAATTTCTTTCAATCAGGGATTACACTTTACAGATTCTGACTAGGGAAATGAAATTTGAAGGACTAGACCCAGAGCACGACGAAGTCCAGTTCCAGTGTGGTGAATTCTCATGTGCAGTTACTTCCGTCTCATTATATTCATGAGTTTTCTTCATCGCTAGATAAGCAATTTCTGTGTAAGTCTCTTCAGTACTTTCCTGTTCGCCTCCGGATACCTCGCCAGCATCTCAAAGCGCTTCGCTTCCTCAATCCACTCATTATCTCCAGACAAGCTTTCGGTATAAATCTCCCGATCTGTGTTATAGACTGTAATCTCGTCTTCAACGATTGAACTTTCTTCTTTCGTTATGAACTGTATCCAATGTCTTTGGATGTCTTTCTTCAAAGCAATGTTGGGTCTCTTCTTGCGTGTCGTCGGCTGAGTAGCTGGTTCTGGAGCAGTATTCGGAGATATACTATCGTCGATCCTGTTGAGTGATGCGCTTGAAGATGAGGAAGATAAAGGTGGCGTTAATTGATCTGCAGTAGCGTGTTCGATATGGTCGATTTTGACGAGATCATCGTGGAAGGCATCGAATAGGTAGATGAGTTCGACGCAGTGATGTGAAACATCATGGCTTGGGCCAAGAAACGGATTACCGAATTTTACTTTGTAGGACTGGACTTGCGTTGGATGATAGAATCTTGGCTCTTCAATGTCGCCTGTAGTCTCTGACTTTTCCTGCTTGGTAGTGAAGAAATTCCGTGCTTTGAAGAGGGGTAAGCCAAACATAACATCTCCCACAAAACGGAAGAGTTGACGGTGTACAGTATCGAGTGGTGTTTTGCAGCTTATTCCATACGCATTCAGTATGTCCTCGGCGGCAGACGGCGTTGGGAACTCTGCTTTGAATAGTGCCTGAGCTTGCTCAAAGTTGTTGATTTTATAGATTTGGCTGGCAAATATGCTTGCCTAGATTTACGATTGTCAGCACAAGACGCTGAAGGCACATTCCAACAGCCTACCTCTACATCTGTGTCCCCAATAAGTATCTCAATGGCTTCTCCTGAGGTCTTGCTGATATCGTATGCTCCACGACCACCATCAAGGTCGATGAATACTTCACACTCTCCATCGGTAGCAGTAAATGAAGCACCATCGATGATAACCTGAAATGCCATCCATCCAAGTTCTTTTTGAGCTCTCAGAAGCTCCTCTGGCGGAAGTGTCCGAAGCTTTTCAAGCCTAGAGACCCGATCATCTTTCTCAAAGCCCAAGTGCTGACACAGGGTGTCCCAGTTTTCGTTTGCATGGCTAAGCGGAGAAGGTCCAAGGCAGCCCAGAGAGCCTGACTGAAAGATAGATCTCCTGAATAGTGGTGCCTCCGGATGTTGCTTGGCAGAAAGCGTGTGGGTATGAGTCGATGCTGCTCCTGCAGACTGTCCACTTAGTGTGATTTTCGTGGAGTCTCCACCAAAATAACCGATATTCTTGGAAATCCATTGAATACCAATTTGTTGATCACGGAGACCAAAATTGCAACCTTTTCTTGCTCCTCCAGTTTGATCATCGAGCAACTCAGAGGAAGCAGCAAATCCAAACAAATTGAGTCTGTAGTTCAAGTTCACAGCAATGAAAGGAGTTCCCAGTGCAAGAGACTCTAGTATAAGTCTGCTTGGATCTAGACAAAGTTAATATTATATCACTATCAAAAAGTCAAGCGTGGGATCTCACCCCACATAGGATCTGTCCCAGCCCCAAATCCAAAGGCACCTCCATGGATCCAGATGAGAACGGGAAGGTTTTCGTTCTCCTTTCCAAATCTGGACAATGCCTCCTTACTCGGTCGAATGATGAAAAGATTGAGACACTCGAATTCGGATTCAGTGACATCGCTCGGAAAGTCCACGTGAGATTGAAATGTCTCAGAATTGTTTGGTTCTGGAGATTGGGGACATTTGGGGCTCAAGAGAAATCAGTCTTGTCTCCCCCGTGTTACAAAAATAAAGAGTGGATATATTCACCCATTCCGAGTTGCATCATATTTATCTGATGGCAACGAGACACGGAGTTCTGAATGCCTCCATCTTCCAGGCACGAATCCAAATGGAATTCCACGAAACTCTTCAAGATCAGATGTCAATGGCGACTTCTTACCAACGACCAATTGGTCATAGCTTGGGGCTGTCTGAGTAGGTAGGGTAATTTCAACATCGAAGGTAGCCATTTTGGAAATTAGAAGTGAAGAATGAGTTGAAGAAACAAACGTTGAAAGAACAGTGGGATATACATGATATGATTCAGTTGTCCATTCTCGTCGGAAAGAGTTCACCGCCGTACGGCAAATATTTGGTGTGTCGTACGGCTAATTAACTGTAACAGAAACGAACTATTGATAGGCGCATGTCAGATGCAATGCAAATACGGAAGTCTGTAACGTCGCTGCGAGTCTCGAAGATGGGGTCGTTGTTCCGGATGATCGCTTCGGTACTTAGACCGTCCATTCGGCTAATTTCTCGTCCACCAAAGTCGGCAAATTGCCAAACCCCTGGTTATTTTCCTGCTTAGCACGCATTAGCGAATTCCCCTCTCACCCCAGCTTCTCCATTGATTGACTCCCCCGGATTCTGATATTTGTCTTTCAATCATATTCAGACAAGTCTCTGGCGTTCTCATCCAGTGTCCAGAGCGCCGGGAAGTGGACGTGTTATCGTGTTCGTGCAAACATGGAGAGCTAGTCGTCTCGTGGGGAACTGGAGCAGGGCTGGCTGCAATCTATATATCTCTATGTTCCCAGACAGATGATCTTCACTTTTCCAGGCTCTGTTTATCATCACATTCAAGAAAGATTGTCGTTTTGAATCCGGCATCATGGCTTCTGTCATTTCATACCTCAAGTCCGAATGGAGGGCGATCTTGATTTGTTGCTTCATTTGTATTGGAGCCTTTCAATTTGGCTACGATAGCTCATACTTCTCTGGTATGAATTGCATTCTCTACTCAACTTTTTTTTTTCTTGGCTGACCTCTACTTAGGCATTCTGGCGATGCCCGAGTTCTTGATGGACTACGGTTCCAAGGACCCCGCCACAGGCGAATACATGCTGTCTGCAGGAAAGCAATCCCTCGTTACTAGCATTATCAATGCCGGCGAATTCGTTGGTGCCGTCTCATCATACTATATTGGAAGTAAGATCGGTCGAAAAGGTGGACTTTACGTCTCGAGTGTCTGCGTGGTTGCAGGCGTCATTTTCCAAGTGTCTGCACCTCACGAAGGGCTTCTCATTGCTGGTCGACTTGTTCTTGGTATGTTGTTTTTGGGAGTATTGGAACTCACAAATATCTAACAACATCATCAGGGTTTGCTGTTGGCCTCATTTCATGCTTTATTCCACTCTACGTCGCAGATTGTGCACCAGCCCGAGTTCGAGGAGCATTAGTCTCTATGTATCAATACGTTATCGGTCTTGGATTGATTCTTGGTGTCATCATTGACAACTCTACCAAAGATCACACCAACACGGGAGCATATAGAATACCAATGGCTGTGCAATTGATCTTCCCAATGATCCTCGTTTCCGGTCTGCTATTGTTTGCACCTGAATCACCCCGAGTGAGTGTCCTTTCTTCACAGGGTATATTCAACGTCTAACAACTCTTAGTGGCTCATTGAGAAGAACCGACCAACGAAAGCTGAACAATCACTTCGAAGACTCCATGGTAATGATGCCGAGAAGATCCAGCAGGAGATGGAGATGATACATCAGACAATCGAAACTTACAATGATGGTCGAGAGTCGTCCTGGAAAGATGTTTTCACATGGGGTCCAGAGGGACGCAAGGCATATCTTGGCTTCGCTCTTCAAGGTATGACTCAGATCCTTGCCGACGTCTCAGCAACTAATTACTGCTTTCTAGCTTTCCAGCAAGCCTCGGGTATCAACTTCATCACCGGTTACGGAATTGTTTTCTTCATCCAAATTGGCATTGATAATCCTTTCATCATTCAACTCGGTCTGTACCTCGTCGCCATGCCTGCTATCTGGATCTCACAATACTCCATCGAACGCTTCGGAAGACGCCCAATCATATTGATCTCTGGAGGACTCATGGCTGCAACATCTATCATCATGGGAGCGTGCGGACTCACAAAGGAGAAATCGTACGCTCTGGATCAGGCAATCGTCGCTATGGTATACATCTTCTTGGTTGTCTTCAACCTAGGCTGGGGACCAACTGTTTGGGTGTTGACCTCCGAGATATCGACTGGCAAGAACCGAGGCAAGCTGATGTCGTTCTCCACTGGCACAAATTGGCTCTTCACCTGGCTTGTGAGCTTCACATTCCCATATCTGTTCAATGCAGATGCAGCGGATTTGGGTGCCAAAGTCGGCTTCATCTATGGATCCCTTATGGTTGCCGCCTGTGTCTGGACATACTTTCTATTGCCTGAGACTGCTGGACGCTCGCTTGAGGAACTTCACCTTATGTTCGAGATGGGACTACCAGCAAGAAGGTTCAAGTGTAATCATTCTCCCGTGATCTTTTGTTGTAATTTTGCTAACGAACCGCAGCCTATGTTTTCCCAGAGATACCAATGGACATGGCAAAGAAGGATTTGACCGTGGTTCAAGTTGAGGGAAATTCTAAGTTCGAGAATGTTTGAGGATGGGCCCACTGTTGATTTCAGAACTGCAGTCGATAATTTACCAATTGAATTTATGCTTAATGCAAGCAGAATGACTATAAATACAAAAGTTCGAGACTTTTGGCGCAACAGTAGTAACAATGGCGAGTGACCACGTGATACGCCCCCATACTCAAAACACTCTTCGAGGTGAAAATGTTCAGCTCAAGTTGAAAACTTACGCCGAGTCAGAAAACTATCATGTTTAAGCCTCAACATTAAACCTTGCAGCAATTGCCCTTGATTTGGCTGGTAATCTCAAGTCGGGGGGTTTTCCGATGCCCAAAACGGCCTAGGTCGTCACTACCCCGGATCATCGGCAGCTTAGTCAAACTGTACCTCACCTCTTATGCAGCTCTTCACACAGCTTCAACATGATCGATCAACCTTGATTTTGAAAAGTGGTGATGGTACAGACGGATGATACAGGCACCAAGAAGAGGAACTTGGCCGCCCGCGATCAGTGCCATGCCTTGAAGCTGCGATGCGTCTTCTTGACACATGAATGTGATCGATGTAGGAGTATGAATATTCTTACTTAGGCGTCTGCTGGTTAAGAAGGCTAATGTGCGTAGGGTTGAAGATTCGATGCACTTCTCGAAGGGAAAAGCATAAACGTGGCAGAAAGCGGAAGGAGAAGGTTCAATCACCTGAGGTGGAGCAGGTATTAAATGCCCAAGTATTCGTGGGAGACTGGCGGTACTGATCTTGATATAGGGAACTCCATCGTCATCGGAGACGATCTATTACCCGGTTCTGAACTGTCTGTCATCATTTGGTATCCATTGGAAAGAGTTCGAAAATTCACAGTAAGCCTCCGAATTGCGATCAGATTCTCACATTGCAAGTTATGCACTGAATCGAAAACTAAAGGTGTAAGTAGCATCGACCATATATGCTCTCCAATCGAGGCGTCTCGTCTGTTAGAGCACTTCTTCAGCTCTCCGAATCAAGAATTCCACGCCAGGATCCTACGAAGGCGGAATGTACTCGACCTCCAATCACCAAGGATAACAAATCCTGCTCTTTTATTTTCAATACTGTGTAAGTCTCTTAGACTCAATAATGACTCCTACTAATCGTCATAGGTGTGGCTTGCTACATGCCGAAAGAAGACAATAGCTCGATTCTCCATGAAGTCGGCAGTAGTCGGCTTGTCACCATTCGACGAGCTTTCTTATCGCAGACGCTTAAGCTGCTTCAGCCAGTGATGATTGGTGAAATTGTTCCATCTTTCGACGATGCGATCACGTTCTTCACACTGGCTGCTATTGGAGCGAGCGAAAATGATACTCACATCAAACTGCCCCACTGGTTGAACTTCATGAAGTATGCGCTAAAAAAGCTCAATTTATATGCTGAAGTAGAACATCTTGACGAAGAAACGAAAGAAGAGAGGAGAAGGTAGGCTTGTATTGCTGTGAGTCACAAGTCTATATTGATGAATCTTTTAGACTTTGGTGGTCTGGCTACACGATTGATCGACACGTAGCACTTTCGTTCAATCTACGTCCTCAGACGACAGACCTTGAATGTCAGATGCTGCAAAGGCCCTGTCGTGATGATGTCTGGGAATCGGACATATTGCTGTCAGAATATTATCAGACTGGAAGGTCGAATGTCCTAAAAGGTATCGTCTATAGTGTGCAAAACCTTGACGTCTTTGGCGTCCTACTGCCTCTATCAAGGTAAGTGATATCACTAGATTCTAACAAAGACGAAGGCTGACTGTTTCAAGTATGGTCGGAGACATCCTTGAGTATCATTTTCTCCGCCAACATGCAACCTTCGGATCTCATCGCTCATTCATGACGGATATCCGAAATAACATCGAACAGAATCTTCGCCTCTGGGATAAGAGTCTTCAAGATCATTTGGCAAGAATACAAAATCCGGTAAACCCGACGGACAATGATGATGCCGACACAAGACCTCTGAGACCATTTAATTACGATGCGGAAATGCCAGCCTCGACCTCCTCCAAGGTAGTGCTTTATGGCAGACACATCTGGCACTGTCTGCACGTGCTCCTCTTTGGAACAATGGACTTTGTAGAGATGTACCGGGACTTGTCATGGCAGGCTTCAACAGACTTTGTGCAAGCAGGGGAACATGCGATCTCATGCGCCAAAGTAAGTTCAGTATTCCAATCTCTTCTTCGCGATCGCTTATTTTAGTCAGCTCGCAGGCTCAATCCTCACCCTCGATCCCCGCCTTCACTACATTTACCGTTTCTTCGGAACCTACCTCTTACAATCATCCTTCATATTCCTCATTCTTGCCCAAAAACTCGGCCAAGCAGCAGATAACCTCATCCTCGAGAACTGTACCATCAACCTCCGCGTACTTGATACATTTGTCCAAGTCGTTAATGTTGAGTACCAACGTACTTTTGCGAGGGTGTTGAGACAGACATTGTCGAAAAGGTTTGATGAAGAAGGTGGTGGTGGGGATGGTGGACTGGACCCCGCGTTACTGCAGTATAGGTGGGTTGCTGGTTATAATGGGTTATGGAATGGCGATATGGCGCTGGGGGCTGCAGGGAACACGGAGGATGCTTGATATAGATTCGATAACACTGCGATTTGTAACGGTGTTATCTTTCTCGGCATAGATTGCCAGTGGAACATCATGTACAGTTATTGAGATTGCCGGAGGAGATGAGGATTGATCTTAGAGATAGATACTTAGATAATCCTTTGGCTTCGAAGAGGCCGGGAAAGTAGGGGTTCCTCACGTGACTCGAGTGCCAGAAGTTGCACTAATTTGGATCTCGACGCTATTTGACTCCAGCCAGGTGAAATAAAACCAATTATACAAGCCTGCATTAAAGATACAACAGAAGCCAGCCCAAAATACCAAGATTTAGGCGCCTAGATATCTGATAGCTGCTGTCAGGTGACTGGCTAGATCCAGCTTAGTAATATTGACCAGGTACTCTGGGACTATCTTTAATGATAGGGTACTTACCTGGCTCCCTCATCAACAAAGTTCTTGTCGCAACCGCAACCATGGAGTCGAACTTAGCCCAAGAACTGGCAAGATTCTTCCCGCCGCTAGCTACGCTCGAATCTGGTCTCGATGCGCTATATGACCAGTTGAAACAACTGGACGCTGAGGGGGATATGATCTATGCGAGTTTTTCATAAAGCAAATGCAAACAAAGATCGTGGAAAATTCCGTGCTGGGAAAAGAACAGGTGCACCATCGTCGGGAAATGGATTCGTTAGAGGTCGTGCACTTCGAAGCAAAATGTGCCTTGAAGATATTCATCGAAGATCGACGAGACGCGCTGCGGGCGAGTATCAATATCGCATCTCGGCCATTCCTCCGTCCGTTGAATATCCTAGATATACCGAATGAGGTACTCGTCAGGATATTCGAATATGTTAAAGGTGCTCGCATCATTAGGTTTGGTAGGTCCGAAATAAATTCAAAAGAAATCAACAATGTACGACTCACGTGCTGGAGGTTCTGTGATATGAGCTCGCATTTGCTCATGCGATTTCTTCGCGTGGAGATGAATGATTGTTCGCTTGTACATCTCGACGAAGTAGCTCATCACCCTACTATTAGTAAAGGAATCCGAAATGTTCGGGTTATTATTCATTTCTACGATTCAATCATGGCCAATGATTTGTCGATTTTCGGAACCTATTATTTGGACGAATTACGCACGATAACGGAATTGGCGAAGCGGGAGGCTCCTCATAGAGTATTCGACGGATCTGAAGATACTGAAAGTTCTGAAGGTACTGAATATACTAAAGGTACTGAGGATACTGAAGATGCTATCTTGGAAGCAGTCCAGCAAATGACCATTATGTTGAATGCGTGGGATAGCCTGCTCAACGGGATCCCTGATAATGACATCTCCGAGCAAGATCTCCATTTCCGTAGCTTGCTTCGAAGAGCTCACAAGGAGTACACCGAACGTTTCATTGCCCAGCAAAGACTGCGAGAAGACGGTACATTTGTCAAGGCTATTTCTACTGCAATAAGTATAATGCCACTATCGAATGAGATCGAAACCCGAGATTTCAACCTTGAAAAAAGCCCATCTGTCTGTCAACAAGCGAAGACTGAAGCAGCACTGTTTCAAGTACTTCTACTTCCACACTCATGGGAAATGGCAAGATACAACAATCTAGGTTCACCACCCACAGAACTACTCGTCCAATTACCAATTGCCATTCACAAAGCCGGGACCCTACTCACTAACAACCTCCTCAACGTATCACCTCCAGCGGAACTGTTCGTCATTCATCCAATAAATCAGGATTTCTTCGATCTCACAGCAGCTGTAAAATATCTTAAGAATTTTGCTTTCCTACTTGATTGCCAGTCCTACTCGGATCACTGGGGTCCACTTTCAGCTAAGGATTTCAAACTTCTGGGCCAAGTCCTAGCTGCTTTCACAAATACCACAACATTGGAAGATTCAAAATTGTCGCTCAATGGTCTCTGGGATGACGAACGTCCACCAGCTGCCAGCCTCGGCTCTATCATCAACGTCCGGTCGTACCCCAACCTACGCCACGTGGACTGGAGCGGCCTGTCTATCCACCTCTCTGAGCTTGAACACGGCATTCAACTCTTGCGTGAAAGATCTCCAATCTCAGCATTAACCACACGCACCTGCGGTCAGGGACCTGGGCTGAGGCCCTAGACATCATGAAAAGTTTTCATGATTCTGTTAACGAGTTATTCCGGCTAGAGCTCAAGTTCCCGTCAGGAGCCGAGTGTGACAATCTGAGCGATGAAGAAGAAGACAAGATTTTTATGAGAAATGCGAATCATGAGATGAGTTTGGCGGAGCAGTATATTATGGGAATAACTAATTGGAATCCGCTGAGAGACGAGGAGGTTGAAGACGCGGGAACGGACCCCCTCAATCAAGATGGGCCATAACTTATTCATCTTATGATGTATTTTTTCCGTATTTCTCATTGTTCTATTTTACTAAGATTTGCTTTCCATGCTTGTACTGAAAGAATGAGAAGTATTCCAGTTTTGGCGGGAAACGAGTTTCGGGGCAAGGGATCTTTCTCAACACCATAAATTGACGAAATCAATTCAGTGCTTTTCATCTTGCCGCGAAACCCAAGTGTTCCCGTCGTCAGGAGACCGCTTCCATGTGGCACCGATTGGAAAAGCTGGCAAGCGCTTTCAAGCGTTTTATGAGGCGATCTTGTCTATCTCAGTCTGCGAGTGAGCTTCCTTTCAAGTACGGATACATCCGGATAGCAAAAAGTGAAAGTACGGGTGGTCGATACCTGGCTATCACGTGATCGTATCTTTCATATCGGCAGCAGCAAATACTCTTCGGCAAGTAGATATAGGGGTCACTATCTAGCGGCTATCTTGGGAAAAGGGGTAATTGTCTTAGCCGAGACACCAGTGCCGAACCCTCGCTATCGGCTTCATCAACGGATTTTACTACAAGAACATATCCATATTGTATTCGAGGGCGCGCAGGAATTCCTTTGCGGGATATATATCAATGTGTTCCCCCACTATTTCATCTTTTCAACAATCATCGAGATGGCTAGCACTTTGTTGTTCCTCCTGAGTTCGCTGCTGTCAATAGGCAGAGCTCTGCCAAATGTGACAGCGATACAAATTGACGCCGGTACCTGCCAAGCATTTCCAAATTCTTTCCACGGCGCCGGTGACAACGCAGACGCATTCGTTTTCCACCCTGACCAAGCCGATAATCTAGCCCTCAACGGCCTCACGACTGGCATTTATGGCACCAACCTCGTCGCATATCCCAATTCTGCTACCGATCCTCCGACCCCAACAATATTCTGCTGCGATAGAGGAGGTACAATTTTAGATGGCTTTGGAGTCCAGAGTCTGTTGCTGCCGACGAATAGGACGAATGACGAAGAGTTGGGATATCTGGAGAGTGGCAGCAAGCCAGAGACGTATACTTTGGAGGTGAATGGAACGGCGTTAGATGGTGTGTACCTGGGGAAGGGAAATGTTACGACGTGGGGGTTTAGGAAGGGAAGCGGAGATATGAAAGATCTTTGGTTGGTGAGGTTGTTGGCGCCGAGTCCGACGATGAGGAGGAGAGGTGAGGATGGAGGGGTGGTGTTGTATGATGGGGAGGTGAAGGGATTCTTGAAGGTTGTAGGATGGGTGGCGCCTTGAATTGGTTTTGGTGGGAATGCGAGGTTGAAGAGGGGATAGAAACATTGGAAGTTGAAAGATTGAAAAATAGACTACTGGAATTTTGCTTAGCCTTTCCTACTATCCGCGGATCCTGGACAAAAAGTTATAATGAATTGTGGTAGTCCTCACCATTTTACTTATGTAGAGAACGTATGAGTGACGAGGCGCATTGTAGCCAAGAATCATGTCACATTGTATCCATATCTTCTTTTTCCCTCGATAGACGTTCGTTCACCTGATGTGAGAGCGCACCAGAAATTCCAAGTAGGTGATGTTCACATACAACCCTATCAGCTGGGCAGTCAAGTGTGACCTGCGTACTAAACCATACGTGCGAAATGAGACACGTATTCCCAGAGATGACTATATAGCTAAGCAAACGTTAGCGGCATATACAAATAATTGCGCCTTCTAGATTACTCTGAGCCCTATCCAAGCGCTAAGCTGCAAAGAACTAGTGCACAAATACCGTAAGCTAGTCGCTTCTCCAACTCCTGTATACCTCAAAATCTTTTTTCCAAAAAGAGCCAGCAACCTCAACCTTAACCCGCGCAAACAAAACATCAACTTTCAGAAGTTTGACTTGGCATAAGTAGGTGCCGTCAACGATTTTGTTCTGTTGTCATTGAAGTTAACTGGTAATATACAGAAGCTCGCGCTCATCCACGAATCTTGCACCATTGCGTTCTCTGCACTTGCAACTTTCTTGACTTCGTGCTTCATAAGGTAAGACTCATAGCCAAACTTCTTCTCGCCTCTGCGCGCCGTCTAATTAAATGTTCTAGGTCCTTCAGTAACTCGAACTTGTTGCTGCTCCAGAAATCGGCCGTGACCAGCTTCAGCCAATCCCATTCAGAAACCTCGACACCTCATACCTCCAGCAACAATCACACCATGGAAACTATCAATGCACCCGAGAGTCCCGGCAGCGCAGTGACACTCATTGCGCCAACTTCGAGCTCGGATGCTACTTTCATTGGGATGACCATCGAACTTCGCTGCATGGTCTACAAGTTGTTACTCTCAAATCCGTTACTGAGTACTCCAGAACCTCTTGACCCAGGATCGCGGAGCCAAGAGGTAGAATATGGACTCTCTCCAGCACTTCTAGGGGTCAATCGTCAAATCAACGCAGAAGCCAGTGATTGGCTGTATGGGCAAAACAAATTCTACATGCTTTGTAAGACCCATAGGAAGAATACCACTGCGCCCAGCTACGAATGGAATCCGTACAATGGGATTTGCCTCTCTCCGTTGACTAGATGGCTCCAGGACACGAGAAGTATGATCCAAGCTACGGAGGACAACAAGAGCGCCATGAGAAAGGTTCGCTATTGGAGAGTAACCGCAGCTATGGAACTCGACTCAGGGTATGGAACAACTAGGAGCTGCCTTTGGGGTCTTCTTCGGTTCTGCTAGACTATCTGTCATGCGTCGCCAGAATCCATGGAAGTCTACGTCTTTAATCCTGCAAATTGTTACTCTTACTCTTACTATGAAACTCATAGGCAACTCTCATCTCTAAAGCTTCTCCGAAACATCTCTGACTTCAAGATCCGGCTTGCAACACAGAGTGATATGCCAAGCTCTTGGAGCTCCGCTTTCAAGCATTATCCGCATCCTCACACACCGTGGCCGAGAATGCAGAAATTTCCTTTTGGGCAAGTGCTTGAAATTAGCAACCTGGTAAAGAGCAATGAACCTGTTGAGCGTATCGGCGATCTCTACGATAATCTCCTCGCGTACGCCAGGACGTTCGAACAATTTCAGCCATATAAGAAGGCAATGGGACTAACCCAGCCTGATATCTGGCACGGTCGAGAACTTGTCTGGTACCCCCGCAATAGCCTCAGCACGGCGTTACGCCCGGTTCTATCTACCAAGAAGCTCGAGTGGTTGCAGTTCCTAGACCGGAATCTGCCTTTTCAGGACCGTAATTCTTTTCATGATGCCCATTTGCACCCAGTTGAAGCAGGTCTTCTGGCATGTAGACACGCCAGTGAATTTGACGATATGGCACTCTTCAAGACTAGGCGCGCGAGAGTTATCCAGTACCTGGAGAAGCACTATGAGCGCGTAGTCGGCGCATCGAGCGCCATCACGAAGTTCATGGAAGACCAACACGCTGGTGGAAGTCTCGGTGGGAGCGACAATGAAGACGAAAGATGCAAGGCAGGATTAGTCCTCCTCCGAGAGTATCAAGATGCTTTCATTCGAGACTTCCTTCCATGGATCAAGGAAAATATCGATAAATACACTGGATGGGATACCTTCTTCGAACAGTACCATTGCGAAACCAAAGACCTGTTGAGGCGTGCTCAAGAGATGATTAAGGGAAAGGCTTACTGCGAGTTTTTGCCCATCTTCAATCAAGTGGTGCAACTGCTTGATAAAGACTTCATTGAGATGCAAGAGGCGAGACAGAAGTTATTCGAGTGGGATGTGACGGATCGAAGATGCGATATTGACGTCGATTTGGGTCGCTTCGTTGAGGGGAGAAGTCGATGGTGATACGGAGATGGATGAGGCTTTTTAAGAAAATGTTCTGGGGTTTGGAAAGGTTTTTTGAGAGAAGAATTGGCAAATGAACATACAACAGACAGCGGAAGGGGACTCAATCTCGTCGAGGAACTCAATGTGAATCTTCTCGAAGCGGTCATTTGACCCTAGTGGTTGAGCCACTGTACAAATGAAAGAGCGGAAATAGAATATTCGTACTGCAACATGACCTTATACCTTGGATCCGGATAGTGATAAAGTGATATTTTGTTTGGAAGAAGCAGAGTTATACCCCTGAGCCTGCTCATGACCAGGAGACCAAAACCATCGTTTGTTCAAAAGTCCAATACAGCACTGAATATTTCGTGAGGCCGTGGAGTTGAACGTGAAAGTTACCTCCTTGAGGTCGACAGCAACAGGTCGAGACACTGCGTCACTGATTGCAGAGCTATTATTTTCTAGTGGAAATCTAAACCACCCCGACTTAGCTTCAAGAACGATTGTACCCATTTCTTTCGTCCGATTGAAATTCCACGTCAGAACATTTTGTAGTCAATATTCTAAAGCCCCTATTTCCACACGTCCCTAACCTCGGCTACATCCGAGCCCTCAACCCTGCCCTGCTCAACCCCACCCTCTCTAATACCCACCTCAGTCTCCCTCCCTTCCTCAAAACACCACACTCATCCAAACCCCAATCATCTCCTCTATTCACCCACAGGAACTAAATGCACCTTCTCCGCCCCTCTCTTCTGCTTAAACCAAACCACCACCTACCCGCCCCCATCCTCTTCCGCAAAATGTCCACCCCCACCACCACCCCCAGCGCAAAAATAACCTCCCTCGACCACCTCGTCCTAACCGTGCACTCCATCCCCCTCGCCACAGCCTGGTACTCAAAACACCTCGGCATGCGCCACGAATCATTCGTCTCTTTCTCCACGCCCTCCATCACGCGGCACTCTTTGATTTTCGGGTCCCAGAAAATCAACCTTCACGAATCCGGCCACGTACGTCTCCCCTTCCCTCATGGCGAAGAACTAACAAAGATGGAAAAAAGGAATTCGAGCCCAAAGCATTGAATGTCAAGCCCGGTAGTGCAGATTTGTGTTTTTTGACGGATGATAGAGTGCAGGATGTGAGGAAAAGGTTGGTGGAGGCGGGGGTGGAGATGGTTGATTTGAAGGGGGAGGAGGATGGGGACGGGACGGTGATCAGAACGGGGGCGAGGGGGAGGTTGAGGAGTGTTTATTGTAGGGATGAGGATGGGAATTTGGTTGAGTGAGCTTTCAATTTTTTTTCGTTGATTTTTGGAAGGGGGAAGGGTGTGCTAATGTGAGGAGTAGGATTTCGAATTATGTTTAGGACGTGTATTTGAGGTACTTGTAAGTGGTGAGGTGGGGTGGGAGATTGATGTAGATGTCAAGAACCAGATATCTCACATTTGAGGCCCAAAGAGTTCGTAACTTTGACCGAACAATTTGTTCAGATTGTCGAGTAAAACGATCGACAATGTGAGGACGCCAAGTCACATCGAAATTTGAAATCATGTCATGATTTAAATGGTTTCAAATCCTCATAATACATAATTCATGACATCCCAGCTACATGATGGGTATAACCTGGTATCTTCTCCATGACTCAAATCCACATCGACATTCAAAAGGCCCAGACGCCTGGCTGTGCCTCCCCATTTCCAAAATCTTACAATGCACTACATCACCTCTTGTATATCCCCAAGCCTAATGCTTGATCCTTTTCATCTCGTAAATGCTTATCATCCTCAAACATCCTCGCTTTATCTTCGATGTGTGACACTTGCCCAAGTAGAAATTTCTCGGTCGTTTCACGCACATTGCCATTCATAGAAGGGGCTTTGGACGATGATGTGCTCGGCTCATCGTCCGGCCAGAGAATTTTCTGTGCTTCCTCTTCCGACATCGGTAACTCGTCATATGGAAGTGGTGAAACAGGTGAGAATACTGGCGATGCATCGTAGAGATCGTTCAAGTTCTCACGTGCAGTCGACGCCTGTGATGGAAACTTCGTTTTATCTACGGCCAGTGACTTGTGCTCCACTGCAGGAGGAATGGAGACTGATGGTCGACTAGGCCATGGATCCTCCCCTCTGACTGGTTGACGGATGGCTGTTGGATCCGCACATAGCTGTGACATTGTCCTCCTTCGTTCA
Source organism: Mollisia scopiformis (assembly GCF_001500285.1). Classification (NCBI taxonomy): domain Eukaryota; kingdom Fungi; phylum Ascomycota; class Leotiomycetes; order Helotiales; family Mollisiaceae; genus Mollisia; species Mollisia scopiformis. Next base: position 598,183 of record NW_017263608.1, read on the forward strand.
GCTTTCATGACATTCTTCAGAAGTGATGCCTCATTACGCTTGTATGCTTGATAGAACGTCTTGTCGATCATCGCTGCGGCATTGAGATCATTCATATCCTCCAGATGTGAGAGAATGCGCAAGTTGATGTCTTCGTTTGACAGAGCCTCCGATCTCTTTGTCTCTTTCGAGTACTCGAGTGGTGCTTCTAGCTCAACCAAATCTCGAGCGAGGTCGTCGTATCTGTCCTCGGTGGGGCCAGCATGTTTCGATAGAGCCCAACCATTTCGACCAGCGACATCTCGCAAAGTCAATCCTTGCACACTATTGTATATATCGTTAATGTCGCTCCTGAAAGCAGCAGCATAATCACAAACACCACTATGAACCGAAGGAGCACTTGGCATCAATCTCAAGCAGTCGACGAGTTCTTTGAGACTACGTTTCGGAGCCGCGGGAAGATCTAGAAAGCCCACATCTTTCATGATCATAGGAAGAATTCGAAGCTCGTTATACACAAGCATGACCCATCCGAGATTAGTCGCATCACATAGGTGAGAGCTTCTTGGACATCGTGGCAAAGATGTGAGCTGTAAGGAGCCTACGCTAGAAGATCGGTCTGTGCTCTTCGCTGGACTTCGAAAGTATTCGCCCATGGCCTTGGTGCAACATTCTTGGACTTGAGCAAGTTTCGCTGCTCTTGTGGCAATAATCTTGTCTCGGACTGCCGGTGGCCAATGCTCTTTGCTCCGAATCTCCTCTTCGTCAACAGCGTTCAGGATTGCGCTTTTTGACATCCGTGTGAATATTCGTCGAAGTCCAAAGGCATAACTGATGATCAAGAAGCCGTCGATGTTGTCATCTCCGATGAGGTGTATCCACTCTGGTAACCATTGATACTCAACTTGCAGCTCAAGTGGTGATGTACAATGATACTTCAAGCAGACCTCTGCAATGCTCACAAAGACCGGGAAATCAACCTGTCTTGGTACTTTTGAGGTGTGCATATGTGCTGCATGAAGGAGTATTACTAGCGAGTCGTGCTTGTTCAGCTCGACTTGGGGCATTCGGTATACTTTAACCTCCATCCCGTCTTTGCATTTATATCTGGCTGGTTGCGCTGGTGGAAGTTGGTTCATCATATCCAAAGGAGTATTCTCCGGCTTTTGGGTTGACAGAAATTGGGCGAAAAGGGGCGATGCCGCAGCCAGTAGATGGGACGAAACCCGAAACCTCAGTATTGGATGTATCTCGGATCCCCCGTTTGCAAATTCCAATATCGTATCTCCATTTTTGGCAATTACATGCTCTCGGATGAGCATATTTGGTGCTTCTCCCTCTTGTGCCTCGCCAAACAGTTTTTCGACTGCTTTGAGATCTAACCGTAGCCTGTCGTAATTGAGGGACCGAATTTTATATTGCTCCCAGAATAGCAACTTTTCGCTCTTCATCCGATGAATGCTTTCGTCCCGCCACTTCAATATCAGCGTTTTCCGCAGATTCTTGTCGTTCAAAAAGGCTTCAATTTGTCGCTCGGTCGCCTCTGGTTCGTACAGTTTATATGTAGCAACCAAAGAAGCTCGAATATTCTCCAGCATCGATTCCTGAACGGCCTTGTATTCGTGTATCGCAGCTAGCCACTGATCATTGACTTGGAAAGGGAGCGCAGTCTCCGTGATTGAAGCACTATTCGACGATCGGGTATCTAGAGGACCGACATTGGATTCGAGTGATGTATTTCGGCCGTTATTCTCTGGAATTGGGACAATTGTCAGCCTACGATGTCCGTTGTCGCAAACCCACATTTCGTTAAGCTGCTGCCTTGGGAGCATCAAGGATTCCTTACGCGACTTCTGCAGCAGACTGGAACATAGCTGCAAGGACTCATCTCTGAATTTCTTGTAGACCTCCCATACCGCATCTACTTTTTTCGGATCTGGGCCGAATGGAGGCTTCCTCAGCTTCCGAATGTTCTCGCGAAGGTGTAGATATTCCGAGTCGTGCGTTGCCGCCACAAAGCTGTCGGGAGAGGGCAGACCACTGTGGGATCTAGATAAGTCGAGGTCTGGCAGAGAGAATAGAGGAGATGTCGGTATCTTGTCAGAGGATTGTGGCTGGAGGAAGCTGTCAGTACAATAGCATGGTTGATAAGGACATCTACCTACCTCGTAGATCTTGTCGGAAGAGCCATGGTCATCGCGCAGAGTCCCAACCGTCGAGGATCTCTTCTTGAAGAATTTGAATCCGCTTCCACTCTTTGGACTGGCAGTCGAGTTCGAGAGAGAACTCGAGTGTGAAGGTTGGCGCAGCATGGACGACATTTCGAGATCAAAGGTCGTCTTCGGTCAAAGTATCGGAAGAATTGTGGAGAACAGAAACCAGCATGATGGCGATACTGGACTGAAGTCTGTTTGGGACCCTGTGGTGATCATGCAGGAAGAACAAGGCTGTTCATGTTCATGCTCAGATTCATGTTCGTAAGAGGTCAAATGTCAAATGGGTGTCATGCAAATGCCAAGGCTTGACAGGCGGGGGAAAATCGGAGCGGGCTGAGACCCGCCCGCCATGACCGCGGAGTGGCAGTGAACTCGGATGCATCCACAAACCTTCACTTCAACACAGTCATTTTCAACATCTCGGGGAATGACTCATGATTCTAGTATGGAGATATAATCATCTAGAACCTTGTATCAGAGGTTTGATTCTTGAATTGCAATGTCAACTCTCCAGCTTTCTTTTCCGATTCAAATCGAATCAAAGGCCATTGGACCATTTCTGCAGCTAAGACCTTACTGAATCCCACAAGGCTGACCAGCCGTGACAAGGCGAACAAACGACAAGGCAACCATAATTGTACCCACCCAAGACAGATCCTTAGATTCAAGATCTGTATTCGGGATAAGACGGCATGGATAAGTCGGATAAGAAGAAGCTCGTGACCCTGGATGGCCGGACAGGAGAGGGTGGAGGACAAGTTGTCCGAGTTGCTGTTGCGCTTGCTGCCTTGACCGGAACACCACTTCGAATCGACAATGTCCGAGGGAATAGAGAAGGACCCCGTGGTGGAGGTGATGACTTGCTTATGCAAAAGCAAGTTCTAGACCTAGACTAACTCTTTTCTAGGTTTGAAGGCTCAGCATGTTTCTTGTATCAAGACCCTTGCCGACGCCACAGATGCAGAGGTCACAGGCTGCAGTGTTGGAAGCAAGTCCTTCCAATTCCGAGCAAAACTGTCTCCTACAGAGATTGTCAACCGGAATATCAAGGTTCGAGCCGATTCGGCTGCCAGTGTACTCTTGGTATTTCAAGCAACTTTACCTTTCTTACTATTCGCCGGTGACGAGAGCGGCTCGCCAATTTCACTCACTATTCAGGGAGGAACAAATGTGAGCTTCTCTCTATCCTTCGAATACCTCGATCAAGTTTTGCTTCCGTCATTGGAAAGATTCGGGATCAAGGTTGAGAGGAAACTTGAGTATCGAGGTTGGTCTCACGGCACAAGAGAAATCGGCTCAATCAAATTCAAAGTCACTCCTCTCGGCCCAGGTCAAACACTCAAAGCTCCAGCATGGCCCACGGAACCAGGCAATGTTACCAAGATCGATATTTCGCTCGTCGTCCCAAGAGACGTTCAAGCTGCGCTGAAGAAATCACTACTATTCGAGCTCGATCTAGTGTTCCCAGGTGTGGAAATCGATTTTATAGTTATCGACGACAGTAGGCATAAGAGCAGATTATACACTCTGCTTGTTGCCCACACAACCCCTGGTCTACGTTTCGGAAGAGATTGGCTCTACGACAAAAAGACCAAAGACAAGTCACCAGACCAACTCAGCACCGAAATATCACAGAAAGTAGTGGATGACTTAGATGTTGAGATTCGGAAAGGTGGTCTTGTCGATGAACATCTGCAAGATCAATTGATCGTCTTTCAAGCTCTGGCAGAGGGAATGTCGAATATCGCAGGATCGGCGGAGGCTCTTGCTTCTGATAGAGACCGTGTCGATCGGACGGACATGCCGTTTGGAGATGGGAGTTTGCATACTACGACCGCGAGATGGGTTGTGAGTCAATTACTACCACACGTTAAGTGGGTCGATGGAGGGCGGTTATGTGAAGGTGCTGGGTGGAAGACTATAGACGCTGACGTGGAATCTACGGCGGAGGGAGTGCAGTCGCTTTCGATTAACGCAAGTACGGCATAAGTAAAACGTCAAGAAGTTTGTCCGCCAGTCTTTAAGAGAGCAGGGAAGATCCAAGACTAAACAACTCCTATCAATTTGGGATGTAGTGCTCAAGTGAAGCTTCCCCACCTGGAATTTTGGACTTTGGCTGGATTTGAGAATATCGATATCGCATGTTAGAAGTCGTGTCCGACGAGTAGCCTGCAAAAGGCGTCTTTGCTCTCGAGTTCGATGCACCCATTGCAATCATGCTTCTTTTCGAGGAAGAAAACTGAAATTGTCATCCCAGCCTGGACCTTCTAATCCAGCACAGCAACCTGAAACCATCCTTTTTCTAGACAAGCCACAACTCCGCATAACCCCACAAGAGATTCTATCAGATGTTCGCTCCTAATTTAGCTGCAGACTGGGTTGCTGTTACCAAGTGCTGACAACGGCCCGTGGCATGTTCCTCGCATTTGGTCCATGCGCAACGTTCCTATTCGAGCCTCAAACTCCGATACAGCCAATCACTTTATTTCTACAGTACTCTCAATGCGCATTTTCTATCTTCCTCACTGCAATTGCTCAGTACATATGCCGACTTTATGTCCGGGAATGCCATCGAAATAGTCTTGACGTCACCGGTTATATCGGACTTTACATTTGGATGGCGAGTACATCTCTACTTTTCAGCCTTTTTTATACATGAACCCCTTTCAGCCAAAACATCTTTGCATATAAAACCCAGAGAGCTTATCGGATCGAAACATCACAAACCACAAACCATCGAAATGGCAACTCAAACTCAAAAATACAACAAGCTAGCGGGCAAGCGTGTCGTGATCATTGGCGGAACATCCGGTATGCCCTCTTCCCTATAACTCTAAACCCTACAACTCACCCTTCAAAGGAATCGGTTACGCAGTAGCAGAAGCCTGCATCGAATCCTCCTTCTCGCACGTAACCGTCTCCTCATCCTCCGCCTCCCGCGTCCAAACCGCCATCTCCAACCTCCAGAAATCTTACCCGTCGACCAGCTGCACCATCTCGGGCCACACATGTGACCTTTCCACTCCCGACCTCGAAACTTCCATCGAGGCTCTGTTTTCTAAAACTGGAAACGTAGACCACATCGTCTTTACGGCAGGCGATAAGTTGGCTATTTACCCTATTGAGGAGATCAACTACGAGAGGATCCTGAAAGCGGGACAAGTCCGCTTCGTCGCTCCGTTGTTGGTCGCAAAGGTGGGGAAGAAGTATCTGAATGCGGGGCCCGAGAGCAGTATTGTATTGACGACGGGAGCTGGTGCTGAGAGGCCGTATGCAAATGTACGTCTATTTCCATTCGTACTGCTCGCCAGTTGCTGATGCTTTGACGAAGTGGTCCATAGTAACTCCCTACCTCTCAGGTCTCTACGGCATGACCCGCGCCCTGGCGATTGATTTGAAGCCCGTTCGCGTCAACCTGGTTAGTCCGGGCGCTGTCGACACAGAGCTTTGGAAGGATTTCAGTGCAGAGGAGAAAGAAAAGTTCTTTAAGGAGGTGGGAGAGAAAGTTCCTACGGGGAGGATTGGGAGACGTGAGTTTTGCTTGTGATGTGTGTGGAAAATGAAAAGCTAACGTGGATATAGCGGAGGATGTTGCGGAAGCTTATTTGTGGCTGATGAAGGATAGTAATACTACTGGTGTTGTTGCTTCTACGACTGCGGGTAATTTGTTGGTTTAACCTAAAGTTCGCCGTATATCAAGAAGAGCAGTAGCATGCAGTTTACCTTTTTGCCAAAGTAGATCCTTTTCCCAATCTTTTTTCTTCCACTGTACATCCCTTCAAGATATCTCACAATGAGCATCAACAGGCTTCCCACAATTAATCTTCAAAATATCCTACACATCATTAGCCTTCTTTTTTACGCCTCCCTCTTCACCTCAACCTCTGACATCCCACCTAAGAAAAAAGACGGGAAAACAAACCTGCGGACAAGCACTAAAAGCAACCACCAAATCCACCTCCGCCCTCAACACCACATACGACCCAGCCGTACTAACCGGCGCCTCAAACGAGATGGTCGTCCTATCCTCATGCACCGGGATATTCATAAACAGATTCAGAGGCGACGGCGTGAATGTTGGTGCCTCAATCCCTAGTTTCACCATCAACTTTCCTCTCTCTCTCTCTAGATTAATGATGATTAGGTAACTCACCAAGGCCCTCCAACCCCTCAACCAAATTATCCGCACAATTCCGATGACTACTCCCACCCCCCAATTCTTCATACCGCTGCCTATCACACGCCGCTATCATCGTGTCGTGGATGCCGCCACTGGTATCCTCTAGCACCGTCAGAAGTTTTTCTCGTTTATTGTTAAAAAGTCCATCGCCTGGCTGCGGGATGATTTTATTCAAGCTTGCGCGCGTGTGTTGCATCGAGAGCTGGGTGGAGATAGTGGAGGGAGAAGACAGCGTGAAGGCGAAGGTGTCGACGACTTGGGTGCCGTGCGTGTTGATGACTTTGATGGTTTCGCCGGCGTTGAGGGCGGCTGCGATGCCGTGGCGGGCGGGGATGGTTTGTTGTGGCATTTTTGGGTGTAGTGTTTGAGAGAGAGATGGAGAGAGGTAAGTTGAGTTTGAGGGAAGATAGATGTTTGTTTTGAAGAGAAGAATGGGATGGTTGAAAAGAAGTCATTCTCATGTCTAAGAAGTGGGATGGAGGGGCTCGATAAGCTGATAAGGATAAGGGAAATTGGGCAAAAGTGGGAGGTGAGTAAATAGTGAGTGTGGGTTGAGCCTCATGTACTGACATTGCAGAGAAGAGAGTCTTGCGTGATTCGAAGATATGTCCTTGAGATATGTGTGGTAATTGGGATATACGGGTCGGGAATGTATCTCAAAGTCCTTGATATTCATTAAAATGGTCAAGCGTGAGAAAGTGGTAAATTGAGAGCACTATACTTAAATGAAGAGTTACGATGCTCCCTGAAGTCATCTTTAGTCAATCTTGTGGTACCAATTTCATCCGTTCGGAATTGAAGGAGGCACTTGCCTCTACATCGATAACAAAACCTCGAACAAAATAGAACATTCCACTGGAACAGGCCCGAGGTGCATAAGTAATTCAAGTGGAGAATTTTTCGGTCATGAAAGATGCATATGCATTGAAAAGCCCTCCATTAGGCTTATGTGTATGGACACAGCAACCAAAATATATTCATACAAGGCCATCTATTGTGTAGCCCATCGCTCATTGATTTGCTTCCTCTTAGTCTATCACAATGTTAGCATTCATACAAAATATTCCTTTGCAGAAAGGAGACTTACCATAGGAGCCAATACAAACACCCCAATCCATAACGCCAAAACCGTCGCCACTAAACTCAACCTATTGAAGCTCTTTCCCAAGATATCAAATGCTGCACTAGGAGCTACCCTTGTGCCGAAAACATCAATTCCGTAAGCGAATAATAAACTTGTGCTTTCCAAGACTGCTGGTGTAGCGATCACATCTTTGATGCCAATTACTTCTCGCTTGTGCGTAAGGGCCATCTTGGGATCGAATTCGATGACTGGGTGGTACTGAATGAGACCTTCTTCCATCTCAGCAGGTGTGGGAGCACGGCCAACTGGTCTGCGAGCGTCAAGAATGTGTCGTGGGATGCCAACAATAGCATTGGATCCTGCCAGCGTGCAGACGAGTTGACGTGTAGTTATGCCTTGACGAGTCTGACTGACGGACATATGACTGATGGCCTCCGGAATCAAGAATGTTTGTGAGATGACATAAGGAAGGGCAGGTTCGGCATTAGGGATGTCAGATGGCTCAATGCTCGAGGAGTTGACCGTGGGACCCAGTGGGCCCCGGTCGTTAGGTACAGCGGACTCAAATAGCTCTGATACAATGATTTGGTAGCCCTTTGATCCCGGAAGGGTAGCCTCGGTAACAAGAATATCACTCCATAGAGAGTAGGCAAGCCAGTTTTCTGTTAGGACAGAAGTGATCGGTTGCTGGATGTCGACACCTTCATGTGTCACGGAGTAGAGCACATCTCCAGAGACAGAGTCAATGAGATAGAATGCAACGTAAGACGACTCTTCTGAGACGGCTGTAACGAGAACGACGTTTGGATTGAGGTATTTGTAGAGAACAGTACGGTCACCAAGAACCTTTCCGATTGAAGCAACAGGATCATGGGGTGGCCTTGAGACAACATTCAAGATCTTCTCACCAGGGCCCGATTGGAAGGTCCATAGCACTACAGGTGATGCCCCAGGTCCTTTGGTGTCGAATTTCAATCCCTTGATCTCGCCATCTTTGCCTTGTACAACGAGATTGTCCTTTGGTGCTTGGTCGACGGGAACCTCATCTAGATTGCCATCTAGACTAATTGGAAGGAATAAAGCTCCTGAAGGGGTTTCAACCACGACAGTGCTCTGGATGAAGTCTGACCCTGGGGCCACAGTCTCCAGAACATTGCCAGTGACAACATGAACAGTAACGGATTCTCCCTTGCTACCTTTGATGGTAGCAATGCCTTTTGACTGTTCGACCCAAATACCCTTCACGTCCCACTTCTCATTTGATGGGATATCAAAAGCTTTCGAGGACCACAGGACGAAGCCTTGATTTCCCGCGTTGAGACCATAAACACGACCTCGCACAGTGGCTACAATGACCAACTTGTTGAAGCCAAAGCTGTCTCGTGCCAAGACACCAGACTGAGAAGCTGTACCACTACCGATAATGCTAGTCAAAAGACGCTTGGGAAGGGCTTGCAAATAGGCTGGTAAGTATTGCAAGTCGTGTGCATGACGGTTGACTCGATGGATGTACGCAGACAGAGGATTGCTATGTGCCTCAGCCTCCAACGTCTTTGCAAGGTTCTCGGACTCTGGGATCTCAGCCCATGCAGCAGCAACAGCTCCAGAGAGTCCCTCGGGACGAGTCCAGTCCACGGCACCGTTGCGAATAAGTAGCCAATCATCATTGCTGGTAAGCACCGCCGATCGTACTGCATAGGTATCACCAGTTCTTTGAACAACTTCTGAAGCTCCATGAAGAAGTGCGCCATCCTTTCCGGTGAACCTCATTGGCCATCTTCCAAGAATACCATGAGAAGCAGATGAAACGACAATGCATTCGTCCTCGGTCAGGCGGGTAAAGTAGACATTCGCAGCTTGAGAGCTGACAGAGATGGCACCCTTTCCTGAGAGCTTAGGCAGCTCATACTCCTTAGCAATGGTTCCACTGGCTGGATTGATGTGATACACATCGGCTCGATTTGACGTAGCTGAATGGCTGTGAACCAAAAAGTGAGGTAGCGATTGAATCAAGTGTGGCGCATGAATCTCAACCTTTGTGATAGGTCCATCAGCCTCCGCCAAAGGTAAAGACGTAATGCTCGCAGAGCGACCCAAAATATTAACTTTCAGATTCTTGAAATCTTTGTCCGTCCATGCAACAATAGGCGCCGCTGAATTGGCTCCGACAAGCAAAACATCCTCTGGTGAATGTACGTCGCTCAGCGACCTCAACGTATGTTCTGAGATCTGCTTTCCGGTGACAGGATCGAGCTCCGTAATCTTCAGATTATAAGCCCCAGTCGTGCCGTGCAGCGCAATAACGAAGATCTTCTCGACGTTCGTGCTGACCTGCAGAGGGACATCTGTGATCTCGCCATGATATTCCCACTTCACATTCCCACTCTCTCCCTTCAATAATCTCAGGACACCCTTTCCATCCTCGTCGTATAGTGCCAGAATATCCTTAACATCTCCTGACGTGGTCTCCATGACCTCCAGATCCTTGATTGTGCCCGCGAATAAATTCCCCCATCTTTCACGTCCACTCATAGCATCCCAACTATCAACTCTTCCTCCTACTGCAGAAACAACCGTGCTCTCTCCCTCGACCGGCCTTAAGAATCCTTTCGAAGACGCATTGTACTCCCCAGCTTCGCCCGCAAGCAATTGTCTCCAAACCACCTTCCCAGTCCCAGGATGTACCGCGCCAAGTACTCCTAAGTCGCTCAAGGTATATAATAACGTCGCTTTGTCATCTTTCCGCGGCCGATGGAAGAATGTTGTTTGTGGTTGTGGGAGGCCTAGGAGTTCGTGCTGGTAATCGACGCTGTAGGCTTCGTCGGCGAAGATTGCGTGGGAAGAAGGGAGGAGAGAGAGCGCAAGAGTGAGGACAGTGATGGGGAGTCGCATGGTGATGAAAGTTGCGAGGTGCGACTGCGACCTCGTTGCTTGTTACGGAGCTGTTGAAGCTTGTGATGGCGTCGAGGTAAGGCTACGGTGGTCGGAATCTGCCAGATATACAATCCCTGACTTATGGCGCTGTCAATCTCCCAGGATCCGTAGGCGATTCAGATCTATTCTTCAATAGTGAATTTCAACTGCTCATCAGATGGCAAGATTTGGATCGCCCTTAGCTTAACAGAGATTAAAAAAACCAGCAAAGTTAGACGGTTCGCGATCACGTGAAGAGGATTTTAAGGTCTGAAAGGCTCTATGAAAATGCCAGATTCACTTGGGTTGTGAAATTGTGGACGTAAGGATAGTATTCCGGATCTTATAGGACAATACAAGTGGACTTACGAGAATTCCGATGAAAAAGTTGTGAAATTATGCAGACAAGGATTGAGAGTCCCAGAAAGCTGGGACAACGAAGACAGATTTTCTTATGAAGAAAAGTCCAGACTTCAGTATGCTTAATATAGCATTAATGTTCAATTCGAACTTCCGAAGCTCCCCAAAAGTTGGGGCAATATGAAATACATTTCAGGATTCTTAATTTCAAAATACCAAATTGTGATTTCACCAAGATAAGCTTTTGAAAGTCCCTAATAGATAGGACAATCGGAATCAGCTGGGAGTCAAAGATGAAACCAAGATTGGAGGAATTGGAGGTAAGAAGGCCATAAAGGTCTCTTTTATTTGAACATACTCACATGAACTTTCGAGGTCATGTAGCGAGTCTTTGCAAGAATGAGATCAGATCTCAAGAGCTCGGCCCAAGTGGGTTCTCAACAATGTCCCTGATACGACTGGACATCCTCTTCCTCATATGACCATAATTTCAAGACTTGCACGATCTCCGTTCATTCTCACGAGCACGATGTATCATTAATGCATCACCAAACAGACGCAGACAAGAAAAGGTCTATTGATGCACCCTATACTATCCCGTCCCATCCTTCGCTATGCTTATTGAAATATACACAATGACCCCCCACTTAGAATCAAGGAGTTTCCGCCATCCACGAACACAACCCCGCAGATTTCCTCCCATATGACCGGCTGTCCTTGCCCTACACTTAAATCTGACAACGCTACCTGCACCTTCGTCTCTTGCCCTCTGGAAGTCTTTTCTGGAAGTCTTGTGCCTCAAATGTTCAGCCTCCCTCTATGCCTTGACTGTCACATTCCACCCCGACTTCTTGACTCTCGATAACCATACGAAGATGGCTGCGAGCACATTTGCAGTCCCACAGAACATCGCTGGGCCAATCCATCCGTACGTAGTAAGAAGTGATCCAGCAACCGGATTACCGATGAGCAAGCCCAAAGCACAGAAGGTAAAGCTCATTCCCATATGCGTTCCTACCAAGCTCAGATCAGGCGAAAGGGTTACCAATGCAGGTCCACAAATCGAGACGAAAGTTCCCGAGAAGAAGCCGTAGAAGAGGGAGAAGGCAACGGCCTGTCCTAGACTCGATACCGAAAGCCAGGAGAACGCGATGATGCCGCAGAATAGGCACCAAGGGGCTGTAATATTCAACGGTCCGAGCCTATCTGCAAAGAAACTGGGGACGATTCGTCCGAAGATCGATCCTGCGTTGAGCATTGTGAGAAGGTAGAATGCGAGGTTCTCATCGACAAAACCCTTTTCGACGCTGTATGTTGATATATAATAGAAGGGGATGTACATCCCTATAAACCCGAAGAACGCGCCAATCGAGAACAGAACCCATGGCACATCTCGAAGAACCTTGAAGTCGACCAAAGGACGTTTCTGGGCTGGAAAAACCTTGGCTCTCATGAAGATAATCGGTACCATAAGTGTCGCTAAAGCGATGAAACCGATGATCCTAGTAGCCCAGCCGAAACCAATCTGAGGTTGAAGCTTGTGGAAGACAATAGGGTAAATGATACCACCTACGAAATCTTGTTAGCCGCGCAACTAATTCATCACACATGCACTTACCCAAACTACTGCCAGATGCTGCAACACCTGTAGCAAATGCTCTTCGAGTCTTAAAGTACTGTGGCATCACGGCAATGCTGGGCAACATCATACAGCCAGCACCAGCACCCACAACTATCCCCTGGGCCAGAATGATCTGCCAGTATTCATGACAAATACTGGTCATCATCATACCGAAGACTACGAGGAAAGAGCCAGTAAAGACGAGAGCTCGAAGATAACCAGCATCGAAGATTGGCCCTGTAACAATGCCACCAACTATGAGCAGCATGAATGCCTGAATGGAGCCGATCCAGGAAATGTTTGATGGACTCTCGTCTTTCAGAAGGTTGGCCTCGTAGTATATTTGATAAGCGCCAAAAGTGTTCGCCACTCCCCTACAATGGTTAGTGATTGAACTTCTCGGGGTAAATGAGGAGTCTCTCACCATGAGTTGAACATCAGGAAAAAGGAGCCAAGGACCTGTAGCAGTGCAAGTCTTGTGCTGCTCGGTGGTATAGACTTCGGTTGGCTTTCCTCCAAGTCTTGAGGTTCACTGTCTGGCTTCTCTTCCATAGCAGCGGTGTCCATTGCCGTCGTGCTGCTAGACTCCGAGAAGTTCATCCCGCTCTCGATTATTTTGGATTCCATGTCTGAAGACTCTGTTTGTGATGCCATGACAATAGAATAGATAGAGCTAGAAACACTTTGAGCGAGTCCAATGTATAAGGTATTCGGTGGAGATTTATGTGTTGATGCAGAAAGTACCACCGGCTCTCTTATATCGTGAGTACAGGAGAGAAGCTAGGCGGTAATGGGGTTTTGCCGATTCCTGCATATAGAAAATGCTTCTGATGCCATAAGAAGTACGATTGGCAAGCAAAGCTTAACAATCAGAAATCTTCTGAACCATAGGCATAATGCTTAACGAAATACGAGTGACTCCGTTTCAAGGCCACTCATGGTCATTAACAAAGAGAAGTAAAGCACGTCGCAAATTCTGGAGATGAAGATTCTGGCACGGTGAGGGGCGGGTCGAGCGGCAATACCATGAAGATGGAGGGCATCGGAAAGCTAACCCGATGGAGAAGTTGCATGCAGAAGAATCCACTTTTTGAGCCGGTCGGTGGCTTCTTAGTGGCTGAGGGCAGAATCGTTTCGCGGACGGCCAAGCTAGAACGTATTCCCGAATCCAAAGCGACCCTGGTCTTGAGGGGATGGGCATCGTTTCTCCGCTGCTGACAAAGTGTTGAACATATCAAATTTAGAGCCGCATGCATCATGTTTCGGGATGACTCCTCATGTCTTGCTCGGAACGCTAACCCAAAGAGGTAATTGAGTAATCGTGATTTCGTGGCTTGAGCTTGCAAACAGTTTACTAAGATGCCGTAGTGAGTACAACATATGCGTGTCAGCGGCGGCCAATGTTCGCGGGCTTTTCGTAGAATAGAGTGTATTCTTGATACTTTGCAGCTATGCCACTCCTGTGGCACAGTCCAATGAAGATTGTTGAACCGTATTTTTTTGAGGATCTGATTATCCCTGAAACATCGGGATTTACAGAGCTGGTCAAAGAATCAGGGAGAAGGTCGTACTTCCAGTCTCGAATTACTTCTCATTGCCCTCCTCGTCGTCGTCGTGGAAAAGAAAAACCAAACATAAGCACTCTGCTTCCAGTGAGATATTCTGCCGCCTGCTCCATATCACCGGGTACTGCCGAGCGGAATTTGTTGGGGTGGGACGTGTTTGACGATCTGCGTAGGGGACGAATTTCCGTATTTCTTTGCGAAGATAGTTGCATAACTTAATCCGCACCGTCGACCAATTCGTAGCAAAGCATTCTTTGCTTGGTTTTGCTGATCATCCGATACGGACGGACATCGAAGGAGGACTTGCAAAGACCAGACAAGGAAGTATCCACCGACACTTTTGGGACCGTTCAGGGAGGGTGGCAGCGGGACATCGCCTAGGGAGAAAGGAATGCTCAAAAGAATGAAGTCTGCCATTTCTTTTATGACGGACTTTGAGATTGACTTCTGGTCTTGGTTGATGCTGCTCAGTCTCCCAGAGTCCATCGCATCGAGTCCGTCCAACAAGGTCTGATGAAGGAGAATTCTTGCGGCCCGGTGTTTGTTCCATAAGCTCAAGCTCCAAAATCCAAGGTAGGAGTGGTAAACGAAGGGTTTCTTGTCGTCGATGAATGTTGGCTGCTGAACTTGTACAAATCCAAATTCCTGGGAAGCCCTCATGTTCCAGTGGAAGAGACCACCCTCTAGCCGCTCAAATTCCAGCAAGATCTCGTCCCAGTGGCGTTGGATCTGACCAGAAAGAATCTTGGCGTCGACATTGGCAATGAATTTGCTAATCTCAAGTTTGTTGATGATCATTTCGTTCCCCAGAAGCGATGGGTCGAGCAGCTTCACCAGACGTTCATCGACTGAGCTAGGGGGAACTCTTCGATCTAGGATTCGTCGCAACTTTGCAGATGTTAGCTTTCTACAGGTAAAGCGGTCAGAGAAGCTCACCATCTGACAGCAAACTGTTTGCAGCAGACTCGGTCCGTAGCCTTGCATCAGTAGCGAGCCACGAAGATCTGCCTGAAGGGAGTCAGTGATCAATATACCAGCGTTGTACTTGGTTTATCTTCCGCTTACCAAAGTCTCGAGGCCCGAGATGTGATGATAAGAACCTTCAACCAGCGTGCTGTTAATGCATTCGTATATGCCAAGTAATATTACGCCAGTCATCGTAGAATCGTCAAAAGCGGTTCCTGGAAATACTAGAGTTTGCTTAACAACCTCTAATGATTCTCGGTAGTGGGACATAGCCATGATGGCAAGATCCGGACGTTCGGTCTTCTGTGCTAAATTTGCGTAGGCGGCGGTGCAGACAGCGTGGTGAAGCAGAGAAGTCGCTGCTGACATCTGATACATTTTAGGTAGAAAGTGTAACCAGCCAGGGCATATTCCACAAGTTGAAATGGTGTAGTCTTGAAAGAACAAGCAGAGGGCCTGTAGTCTCTCGTCTGCAAGAGCCTGACATCTGCATATCAGCAAGCGTGTACCAGGGCGTTTTGGCGCATTACTCACATTCTCCAACATCAGCAGCTTGGCTGACGGGAATTCCTCAAGAGCTTTCTGTTTCCATTGTACTTTCCTTTGAATTATCTTGTTCTCGTTGCGGAATGCAAGGTCCCATTTGTCAGGGTAGCCAGGGCATGACTTGCCAATTTTATGGCATTTCTGGCAACCTGGCCGAGATTCGTCGCACTAGACCATAAGTAAGCAGTTGTACGAGTCTATTAGAGCTTTCACCTACCTTGACCTTTCTTTGCTTGCATGTGATACATGCTCCGGATCTCCCGAAGTTCACCATCTCGTTTCAGCGCTTGAGGACTTTCCTAATGTCTCTTGAATGGTAGAGCGAACATCGAAAAACCATGATAGCTTCAAAACTCTGTGTCGAACGAGGTCTGTCCTGGATGGCGAATTCGATGAAAGAGCTGATAAATTGCTGTCAGGTCAGAAAGTGAGACATCGAGGCAGCGGAAGCGAGAGTGGCTAGTGACACACCCTGGGGTTTCCCTAACGCACCTGGGAGTATTACAAGCAGCATTTACCTTCTTCATCTTCGAATTATTCAGAGTCAATTCTAGCTCCCAAATCTCTACGACTCTCTCAGCATCGACCTCGGTAATGCTTGCATGCAAAGTCATAGGGTGGCTCACACACTGAAAACAGCGAGGCGATGGCATTACACTGTGTACAATGAGTGTACTTAGGTGTACGGTTTCCACCAGTCCACAACTACCGATTCTATGTCTCTTGATTTGATTTGAAGTGCTATAACTTCAGTGCTTTATTTTCCTAGGTTTTGTAAAGTGAAGTCCATCTGATCTTTCTTTCTTCATTTTGGGCAAAAGCGATACTGATGGAGTTTATACGGAAAGGTTGGAGCAGAACATAAACAAAAATCAGAGCAGAGACCATTGTCTACTTTACTAGTAGAACACAAGATGCAGTAATTCCATCTCTCGTTCGATGATGCAGTCTCGAGAAACGCTAGGTGATGTTCAATGTCTCATGGCTATGGGTCATTGCAAGTACCATCGTTGTTATATCGGAAGAAGATTACGGAATATAAGAGTGTAATAGCTAATAAGATTCCAGAAGAAACGATGACTCTTTGAATCAAATATTATCGTTCTTTGAAAGGTTTACGAAGAGCTCGGAGGGAATTCAAGAACTCGAAGCCAAGGCTGAAACCAAGCGCCAATCAAATTGCCGCCACCAAAAAAAAGTTCCGGAGCAGCTGCATCACCAGCAAAACATCGTCGAGACTCACAACTATAAACCCTCACATCGCCATGCCCTCATCCCAAGATGGACAGGCGATATAACCGTCCCTATTCGCATGACTCCTCCTATTCCAGTTCGCATACCTATTACGACGAAGAAGAAGAAGACGACTATTACTACCCTGAAGACCCGCGTCGAGACGCACAACCTGCCCCAGAGCCAGAGCCGGAACCCGAGCCTCCCAGAACGATGGCTTCTTGGTTCCAGCGTGCGACGAGCTCTACGCATGCGCAGTTTGCTGCTACGGCTATTGTGTCGGGGGCTGTGGTTGCGGGCGCAATTTTGGGATACCAGCATGTTAGGCGGGTCGAGAGGACGGAAGATTTGAAAAGGAGTATACCAGCGTTGGGCGCTGGTGATGAGGGAAAGGTGCGTTGTTTCATTTCACAGAAAGATTTAAAATTGGGAAAAAGGGCCATATTTAGGCTTTGCGGAGAAGAATGAAGTGCTGTTGAATTGTGCTGATAGAAGAAGTGAAGCTTACAGATTGGGGGGCTGCGTCACCGCAACCTACTATGAGCAAAGAGGACGAAAGAAGCGCTATGCTTGCAGAAAGAGCGCAGAAGGGAGATTATGATGATGGTAGTGTATTCCCGTTCCCCAAATCACTGGCCCTTACTAACTCCCTCTGGCAGAACTCATCCTCGAACAATTGGCGCGAAATCGAGTCTTTCTTACAGATGCCGGACTGCAGAAGTTACGGTCAGCCTTCATAATTGTTGTGGGCTGTGGAGGTGTGGGATCCCATTGCACAGCTGCATTGGCCCGTTCAGGTGTCTCTCGTATCCGCCTCATCGACTTTGACCAAGTTACTCTCTCCTCCTTGAACCGACATGCTGTAGCGACTTTGGCAGATGTAGGGACACCAAAAGTTACATGCTTACGGAAACGACTACAACAAATAACACCATGGGTACATTTTGATCTCTGCAATGAGCTGTTTGCACCCTCTGCAGCAGACAGATTACTGGGACCTTGGGAAGGACGAAAGCCAGACTTCATTATTGATGCCATTGACAATATTGACAGCAAAGTAGCATTGTTGGATTATTGCTACAAGAACAACCTTCCAGTTATCTCGTCTATGGGAGCTGGATGCAAGTCGGATCCTACAAGGATATTTATTGGAGATATTTCTGCTAGCACAGACGATCCACTCTCGAGGTCTACCCGCCGCCGCCTTCGCGCTCTGGGAATTGCGTCTGGGATTCCTGTCGTATACTCAACCGAAAAGCCAGGTCCGGGCAAGGCTCAGCTTCTGCCACTGCCAGAGGAAGAATTTCAGAAAGGCTCTGTTGGTGATCTGGGTGTGTTACCTGATTTCAGAGTTAGGATATTACCAGTTTTGGGTACAATGCCGGCGGTCTTTGGCTATGCGGTCGCGAACCACGTTATCCTTAAGATCTCGGGCTACCCAAGCGAGTATTTACCAGCCAAGGGACGAGAGAAGATGTACGATGGTATTTTGGCTCAGTTACAAGGCTCAGAAGAGAAGTTGGCACGAGCAACAACTCCAGGTGAAGATGCACAGGGACTTAAGCTGGCGATAAGCGCAAATGATGTTGGATATGTGGTGGAAGAGATCTTCAGAGGAAAGAGTGCGATTAGTGGCGTCTCGACTCGATTGGCGTTATGCAGATGGCGGAAGCCGAGTGGAAGCACTATTGATCTGAGCGTGGAAGGACAAAAGACCAGTCGAGTACTGCTTAGAGACTTGGTGTGTATGACAAAGGAAGAAGCAACCGTACATGAGAGAGAAGTCATCCAAGGAGGGAAGACGCCAGAAGCATTGTATAGTAAGGAGATTGTGGACCTCGTTGAGGCGAGGATTAACGAGGAATTGGGGTACGAGAAGTACAGATGAATATACCACTCTTCAACAACCACGACCTATCACGAATAAGCGTCCATGTCTCACCGATTTCAGTGCCTTTCGAAGTTGTACCCAATGTCAATTTTACTTCCTGCTCGAAGATTTAACTCGCCATTCCGTAGTCATTTCCTCCTCCAGCCACTTCTCTTCGATCACACTTCAAAGAATATCTTTATTGGTATCTTCGCCTGGATTCAGCCCTGCGTTTTCCGATAGTTCAAGCAAGAAACTAATATCAGGTATGCTTGCTTCTATGTATTGTTTTATTAGTAACATCGATCAATCTTAGGTCAGATTCGTAGCAGTGCTATATGTTCTCTTTGATGTTTCTCCTGGACCAAGGATTCACTTTGTAGTTTTGTGATCGACCTTCAAGGCTGAGTTATCTAGACACTGTTCCTTATCGATAATATTCTCAGCCTCTAGTTGTATATACTACTCGTCCCGCACCTTTCTCAAATCCACACCCTGTCCAACCTGCAACCTCAAAACAACTTGCAACCTGAAAGTGCAATGGAGCCTCAAAGCAACAGCACACAAGTTTCTGTCGCAGACTACAAAAACCTCATCCAGACATTCCTTCGATCTGCCTCCTTCAAACTCCCAGCCTTTGAAGGAGATGAGCTGTTCACCCAAAAAGTCCTCTCCTTCTGCCTCTCTCAAGACCTCCCCTCCGCGTCAATTCCTGCGACAGCAGCCACCGCCTCTGCAGCCGCCAAATACTTCTACCCCTCCCATCCGCCTCCAACCCAGTTCCTCCTCGCCAAGTTCCTAGCCCTGACTCTCATCATTGATGATCTTGGGGAAGATATCTTAGACGGTATGAAAAACTATCGAACGAAGTTGTTACTACGCCAACCGATTGGAACAAAGGCTGTGCAGTCATTGTTCGACGTCGTCTCCGAAGCTGGTGAGATTTATGGCGGGTGGGCAGCGGATATGCTCTTTAAGTCGTGTCTGGAGTATTTGAGTGCCAACGCCCTTGAAGTCGAGCAAAAAGGCCGTCTACACCCACTGAGAAGCACTCCCAATTTCGCAGCTTATCTGAGAGTCAAGAGTGGAATTGGGGAGAGTTTCGCCATGTTGATCTTTGATGAATGCAAGGAGGGTTGCGAATATCTAGTACTAGTCCCGGAGCTGATGAGGTTCATGTACGTATTGTGGGAGCCCCATTTTCAATTTCTTTTCTCAAGACATCGTCTTCTCCTTTCCTGAAACAACTAAGATGGGAATATTAACTCACCCGTTACCTAGGGAAGATGTGAATGACATGATGTCGTTCTACAAAGAGTGCATGGTTGGTGATGAGCAAGAGAATTCTCTCTGCCTGCATGCGAGATCGAAGGGGCAAAGCCTGCTCAGATCGCTCGAAGAGTATCGCACCTCGGCACTGGCTTGTATGGAGAGGATCAGAGATCTTCTGACGGAGAATGAGGGGTTGAGAATGAGGGTGGAGGAGTTCATGATGGGGTACATGGGTTTCCATTATACCGACTCGAGATATAGACTGGGAGAATTGGGATTAGACTTCGATTAGAGCCATTGGAACAATTGGAACAATTGGAACAATAGAGCAAGAAATGCTGCTGGGGGCGAAAATAGCGATGAGATTTCCATAAACGAAAACAATGCATGGCGCTGCACAAAAGCCTGCACTGTTTTGAGGAAGAATATCTCAAGGGACCTCATGGACTCTACTCGCGCTTTCAAGTTTTTTCGCTAGCCTAATTGCTATCAAACACTTATCCCTTCAATGAAGCAGATAGGTTCTCATGACCTTGATGAATCCGCTTTCATTGTGCTGCATTTGATATGGAACTGATTTTCTCAACTGAGGTCCTGCTCGCTTCTTCTTCAAGAGATGTCGACTCAACAAGGTTACGCGAAATGACTTTTTGCGTTCTTGGCTCCGTGGAAGTCAATACTCCGAAGAGGTTTTGCCGCCAGGTTCGGATATACAGAACCACACAAATTCAGAGAGGTCGAAGTGCCAAAGGACAACCCGTCTTTCAGGGTGTCAATCCATATCGTGCCCCCACTAATTCACTCAATTTCTCGCAATACACCGCGTGTCAAGTATAGTTCCTGACATGTTTATAGTGAAGTTAAGAGAAGGTAGAGTCTGTGCTGGACCAGGAAAAGAAGATCTGAATGATTCTCATCTACCGGCCGCCCTGTAGCAGACCAATTGGGTCTGATCAGTAGAGAGACAACAGAGGTGGAATATCTCTCGAACTTGCTCATTGCCACTTTTGGTAGCTACACGGAATCTTGCCTACTGGCTAGAAAGAAAAGAGCTCAACATTTCTTTAACTCTTCATCAGACTCCCAATTTCCTCTTTTTTTTCCTAATTGAATTGAGCTTCACATCGAAAGCAGAAATACACGCTCAAATTCGGCTTGTCAGATTGACACCAGTCTTCATGCCCAAATCCATCTCTATATATGAAGCGAGGTTAACATTCAAACAAAGCTTCCCACACCAACCTCTCACGTCGCCAAAATAAGCCATGAGCGAAGTTCAAGATCAGAGCGTGGGGTCACAAACCCGGTTGACCAATCATGCCGAAAAAGAGCTCGACATCATCATTCAAAGCCCAGAGCGTGAGAATGACGGTGACTCGAACTCCAAAGACAAAGACCAAGAGCCAATCAATCGGGATGCTCAGGAGGGTGTTCAATACATGGAGGCGGTGGCCTCTGTATGGACCAAAACCTCGCTAATCACGGCCTATGTGATGATGTGGATCATCTAATTCCTTGTGCTAGTCGAGGGAACCGCTATCGGAACTTTGACGCCTTTTGTGACATCTACTTTCGGCAAACATTCACTTACGCCTACCGTTACGGTCCTCGCCAGCATCGTCAGTGGGGTCTCGCATCCCACCTTGGCTAAGATCCTCGACATTTGGGGACGGCACACCGGCATCGTGATCTCCATAGTGCTAACTGAGATGGGCTTTATCATGATGGCTGCTTGTCGCTCCATTGACCAGTATGCCGCTGCTGAAATCTTTTGGCAGGTCGGCCACTCCTGTTTGCTGTATACTGTTCAAATAATCATCGCCGATGCACCTTCGTTAAAGAGCCGTGGCCTTATGGTCGCTTATGCTGGCTCACCGAGTCTTATTACTACTTGGGCAGCTGGTCCAATCTCACAGGCTTTTCTCCATGGACCGGGCTGGCCTTGGGCCTTTGGGACATTTGCGATTTTGACACCCATCGTCGTTCTCCCACTCATTGTCCTTTTGTTCTGGAACATCGACAAAGCGAAAAAGCAGGGCATTCTTCCAAAATGAGAAAGTCAACGAACACCTTTCCAATACATTCTACACTACCTCCGCGAATTTGACGCCGTTGGTCTTCTCCTTTTAACTGCGGGATTGGCAATGTTCCTTCTACCATTCAGCATTCATACTTACCAACGGGACGGATGGCGATCTCCTCTCATCATCTGTCTACTTGTTTTTGGGTTTGCTCTAGTCTTTGTGTTTGTGGCATGGGAAAGGTTTCTTGCCCCTAGAAGTTTTATGCCGTTTTCCTATCTTTCTGACCGTCAAGTTTTGGGAGCTTGTTTTCTTGGGTTTACACTGTTCCTTAGCCAAAATTGTTGGAATCCTTTTTTCAATTCTTTCCTGATGGTTGTCGATAACCAATCTGTCACGACTGCCACCTATATTTCCAACTCCTACCAAGTCGGCCTTATGTCAATCTCTTCCTCGGACTTCCTTTGACTATTCTTGCCCTGGGTCTGACGTACTATTTCTCCGCTCCTGGTTGGCATTGCGGTTACTTCATCTTTACACAAATCATGCTGTCGATTGGCCACGCATTTATCATACTCTGCGACGAAGTCGCTGCCATGTCTGCGGTGTCACACCAATATGTCGCTGTCGTCCTAGCTATGGAGGGATTGTCTTCGAGCATCGGTGGCGCTATTAGTTCTACTCTATCTGCCGCTATCTGGACGTCTGTTTTCCCCAAAGCGCTTGCCAAACACCTTCCTGCGAAAGATCTACCCGATCTCGAGAAGATATATGGTAGTTTGACTACGTAGCTGAGCTTTCCGATCGGATCAGACACGCGTATCGCTATCCAGGCCGAAAAAGTTGCTGATTCCGGCGATCGCTGTTTGGATCATTGGCATAGTTGCAGTTGTTGCCTGACGGGACGTTAATTTAAAGAATATCAAGCAAGTCAAGGGAAATGTTATTTGATCCCAAAAAGCTCTTTGATTTTAGGACTAGGGTTTGTTGAATGTTCACTCATTGTGCAGTCGTCATAGACTATTATGGTTGAGCATATGTTGAGGAATAGATGAATCATTACTCTTAGTTAGTGTAGTACTAGTTCAAGGGTATGATTTAATACATGATGTAACGATTTCACGACTGATGACACTTGTTGTTAGCTAGTAGGTTCGAGCATTATATAAAGCATAAGGACAGCCCTGTAGTTTCAAGAAATCAAGTCAGTTATCACACGCGAATAACAACAGGGTTTCATTCAATAAATCTGGTGGTGTACGGTTTCTTGGCCGTACTTGCAAAGACGCGCAATGCTAAGATGAACGAGAAAATTACCCTGTAATTGAATTAACAATTAGAATGCCATCTTCTCAATGCACACTAGACATTTGTAGTTATATTTTGTAATATGAAGTAAGAACGTACACGCACACGCACACGCACACGCACAAAGGTTTCGATGTCTTCGCCTTCACCCCATTCTTGCGTCTCCACTCTTCCATTAGTAGCTGACCAACTCGGCAATTCGGATACAAGTAGACCGAAAACTTCCGTTATATAACATTAAATACACCGCCAAGAGTTGTTTGGTCCTCTTGGCAAAACAAGCCTCAAGATCGAAACCAATCATTACAAGTCCAGAGGTCTGACGTACAATTAGAGAGCTCCATATGAGATGGAGAAGACAGACAATGAACTTCGGTCCAATGTTGGACCTGAGCTACTCAGGTACACAAGTATTGGTCCGCCACCAGATGGAGGTTTCGCTGCATGGCTTCAAGTCCTTGGCGCCTTCTTCTTATTCTTTAACTCCTGGTAAGGACCGTCAATCTCACATTGACGGACATTCAGAGATTGACTCCTGACAATACAGGGGCATAATGAACAGTTTTGGTGTTTTTCAGACATATTACGAAAGTTTACTCCCAGACTCTAGTCCTTCCGCTATCTCGTGGATCGGCTCTATTCAAGTCTTTCTTCTGCGATTTGTGGGTGTAATCACAGGACCACTTCACGACATAGGATACTTTCACACATTGATTGGCACTGGGACTTTCCTCGTCGTATTTGGAACAATGATGACAAGTCTAGGGACACAATATTGGCACTTCCTACTCGCGCAAGGGTTTTGCGTCGGTCTCGGAGCCGGTACGCTCTTCATGCCGTCTGTAAGCAGCCTCCCGCAGTACTTCTCAACGAAAAGAGGTTTAGCTGTCGGTGTGGCGGCGACAGGGAGTAGTCTAGGGGGAGTGTTGTACCCAATTATATTCCGGAAGCTGGAAGCTTCAATTGGACTCGGATGGGCAGTGCGAGTCTTGGCTTTTCTTTCTCTGGCTACCGGCAGCATCTCATTGTCCGTCATGCGACTCCGACATCACCCATCGCTGTCGCGAATAGGAAATTCTCCCTCGCCAAACACATCTTCAAATGCTGCGGGAACCAAGAAGCAGACTCGTACATTGCTGGACCTTACTGCATTCAAAGAAGCCCCTTACGACTTTTTTTGTGTGGCAATTTTCTTGGGATGCGTCTCCTTTTTCATACCCATCTTTTACATTCAGTCCTATGCTCAAAGTACCTCTTCGTCCGGACATTCTATTCCGACTTCTCTCACAACCTACCTCCTGGCGATCCTGAATGCAAGCTCTATCATTGGTCGTCTGAGTTCTAGATTTCTTGACCGGCATGCAGGACCTGTCAATATGCTAATGCTGACCTCGATTCTTACCGGCACTCTGTCACTATGCTGGATTGCAATACCACCATCCTCTGAGGGTGGCTTGGTTACTTTTGCAGTCCTGTACGGAATTTTCAGCGGTGGATTTATCTCATTGCCAGCTGTTGCAGTGGCAAGCTTGACAACGGATATGAGGCGACTTGGAACCAGGCTGGGTATGAACTCTGCGATTGGAGGTTTTGGGAGTCTATGCGGAACTCCTATTGCGGGAGCAATCTTAGATGGAAGTGGTGGTTGGATTGGCTTGAAGGTCTTTGCAGGAGTGTCGATGCTAGCCTGCAGGCTTCCCCGCCGATATTAAATTATTCGATAATATCGTGCCGATATCGAATCCGTTGAATGAATAAAAAATATCGTATCGTCCAAATTAGGAAGTACGATATTGAATGAATAATCGAATATATCGCATATATTAAAATTAGTACTGAAAGCCTTGTTTTTGAGGATATATTTCTTGGATTCCTAAATTTTAAGGCATTACTCGGTCAAATAAGTGGCGTTCCATTCAGCTCAAGTAATATTAGTCAGCTTTGAGCCACATTGCGGCTCAAGTCTTAAAGCCTGAGGCTAGCATGTCAGCCGGCCAGATCCGACCATTTGCCCGATTGAATCCGACTATCTATAGCAAGGGTTCTATTGGCTACGGCGCTGGAACAACTATTTTACGGTCACGTGTACGATATATCGAATATTCATTCGAATGATGCAGAATCACTTGAATAATATTCGAGTCGATATTTTTTCGCCCGATATATTATTCATATTCAAAGATATTATATCGGAAATATCGGAGCCGAAGCCTGACATTGCTAGGTACAGGCATGCTTATGGGAGCTACGAGAGTGGCGAAGGTTGGATGGAAATTTTGGATAAAAGTCTACCATACAAGCTTCTCACTCTCATTTTCCCTGTTCGACCAGAAACACAAAGAACATGAATGGTGTCTGAGAAGCTGTGATAGTCCTACCACCCTCTCAAAACTCCAGCATCCCCAAGGATATCTTCAATCGTTTGAGCTTCTCGTCTATGGTGCATGGGTCGCTGATCTTATGTGCACTATCAAATCTCCAACGCTTTCCCAGCTAGGGTGAATCTTTCAATGCATATTCTTGAACGTATTCGAAGAGCCAGCCTCCATTGCAGGCAGAGTCCATGTCTGGAAGACAGACAAGCATATCTAGCGCGACTTCGGATCGTTTTCGTGCTGCCTCATTTGCGAGCCGGTACAGCTGAGGCTTTGAATCAAACCAGTCTGTTAAAAATGGTCCAACATAGACTCAGTGGCGATAGGCAAAACGCCGTGATCGTAGTGGAGCAAAATTGACAAAATCGCACTGCAGCTGGAATCAGAACCTGGTCCATCCCTACTTGAGCTCACTAAAGCTGATTCAGATCCATTAGTTTGCTGAACTTCTCTGTGGGATATGTAATGGGTAAGTTTCGAATTCGTTTATTCTAGATGCTAGTTTTCCTTGCGATCAGGTAAGCTTTCCATTTTCGCTGTAGCTGCTTACCTAAGTTTCAGGCCGCTCGCTTAGTTCATTTCTTCGAACCACGAAACCAAACTTTCTCATGACGTTACCATCATCCGAACTCTTCGGTTTTGGGTAGAACTTCTCAAAATGAAGCAAGCGCTTCAAACTACTCTCTTGTTTCGTCATGCGCCAGTCCATTTAGTAATTTCTCCATGCCATATCATATCTCGTGTTCTCATATTCTTCTCATCCACACACACACATTCCTCTCACATATTTTGTTTCTACCTACCCCAAAAATTTCACATTTTCGATCTGCATTGATATATCGCAGCACAGAAACGCAATTGTGAGTGCGCAAATACATATCGTGCATCCTGACTGACTTTGGTAGTCCAAGCAACTGGCCACCGTATCGCACCGATCTTCAACATCGAACCGAAACTTGAGCCGAGAATCAAGCCGAGAACTGAGCACCGATCAGTGAATCCAAAAGTTGGAATTTAGCATCATGAATTCCTCTAATGTCACTACAGCTGTGGAAAGCTGTGAAGATCCACAATTTGTCGCCAAAGCGATCGTGCTGGCTGTGTTCCTCGTGTTCATTCAAATACCGCTCGTCTCGACGGGTTTCTTTTTCGGCTACCACTATATGGCTTTGCGCGTCAAGATGCGTCTCCCGGATGTAGTAGCGATTGAAAAGTTGTTAATCGAGGTAGAAGAGAAACGTTGGGGCGAGGGAACTTACAGGCGTGACGGAAAACGACCTACATTTGAAATAGAAGCTGAGGTTTAGGTTATACTGTTCAATTCTGACCCATTCCGCGTCATAACTTCATGGCTTTCTCTGTGAAGGAAAGAACGAGTATACAGTTGTTTAGTGGCATCATATTTGTTGTTTCCCCGGTCGCAATCATGCATTTCTCTCTGTGTCTCTCTGTATCTCCTCACCATCCCACCAGCCAACCATGTCACAACTCACCTCCCTGCTCGTCGTCGCTGCTTGCGAGCACATTCGGCAATCACCAACAGGCTTCGCTATATATTTAGCACGAGGCCTTCTAATTTTCACTACGATCGGGCTGTCCATTTGGACAGCAGCCGCGCTGTCGAAGATCACCGACCCCTCGGTGATCACCATGATCATCGGCGTAAGATCATGCATTCTATCGAACCAGAATTCATGGAGCTAATTCTTAGGAGAATTTTTACGGTATCATTTGGTGGTGGTGGCAGGTCTTCTGCGGTCGAAGAAATTGGTGGCTGTGGGCGGATGCTCTGGGCATCCTTATTGCGTTTCTTGCCTTGGGTTTCGGCGCTGCGTCTCCGCACCAGACTGGTGCTAAATACCAGAAAGATAAGAGTTCGGCCAATTTGCGTGCTCTTCGTGGCAGTAAAGCCACATTGGGTGTGGATGTGGCACTGTTGTTCTTG
Source organism: Mollisia scopiformis (assembly GCF_001500285.1). Taxonomy (NCBI): domain Eukaryota; kingdom Fungi; phylum Ascomycota; class Leotiomycetes; order Helotiales; family Mollisiaceae; genus Mollisia; species Mollisia scopiformis. The sequence goes on from NW_017263608.1 coordinate 625,637, forward strand.
GATCTAGCCACATTTGGCTACGATCTCTACAAATGATGCATCCAGAGAAGGAGAAGAAGTGAAGAGAGTGGAGAGGGAGATACGATACCACATGGTAAGCACCAATGCCTCTGAAATTCGTTTGCTTTGATTTTGGCACTTCTCTCATGCACGGAGCTGGAAGTGTCCATCGACATTTGTGGAACGAACCAAATTTGGATTGAATAATTCATGAGGAAAATAATACCGAGCGAGGCTCCTGCTATCATGATCGAGAAGTGTCAATGGGTATCCTGGCGTCCGAAGTAGAATATGGAACATGCCCTGCTGATTTGAGTGCGGGGATGCGATTCTGGCAGTGCCAATTCATAACCTGGCCAAAAAAGCGCTTGGAGCATTGACGTTGCACTGTTGATTTGGAAATGGATCGCGATTGACAAGTGTCAATTCAGAGTTTGGTCATTGAAGAGATTGGAGAAAATGAATTTACCCTGTTGACTCAGAAGTGAATTGCCGTAGAAGTCCCGTAGTAGGATTGGAGAAGTCTCGAGGAATCAGAGAGAGCTACCAATCTTGGAGTCTCAGAAAGTCAGAAAGCGATTGCAGAGATTATGATTTCAAGAAGTTTCGGATCAAACCTTGAACCTCTTTACACCAGAGTCATCTCAAGTCTTTCAATGGTGTTGTGAAATAAAACAAAGAAGTCCAATTGTTGGCGAAGTATTTTTCTGACCCATCAAGAAGCGCATTGTGAAACCTTGGTGTTTCTAAACAAAGCACTTTGTTATAATATCTACATAAAATTTTGAGACGGGTGATAGTTGAGACTTTGAAAGTTCCGGCAGAGCAATAAGGGGAGCTAGTTACATGAGTCTGAAACTTGCCTGTCCAGTCGAATTTCCTTTCCTTCTTCTACTTTCTTGACGTGCATCACTTTCCAAACATCATTCATTTGTATCTTGTGATACAGATGCTAGTTCCTTCTAGCTGTTCCTAATATGAAAAATAAAGAAGAAATTAACTAATATGTGTATGTAGAACTAAATCCGAACCAAGCCCCGCCCCGCTGCCCTGTTTTTCCGGCTCCTCCTCCATCACACCCACCCCCGAATGGACCTCCCCTTCCGCCGCTCCGCTTGTCTTCTCTTCCTCCCTTGCCTCCCCCTGAATCTCCCCCTTCTCGCCCTGATTTTTCCCCGCCTCGGCCGCCTCGTCCTCGTCCTAGCCCTCGCCCTCGCCGCCCAACTCCCACACCCACTCCCACTCCCACACCAACGCCGTCTCCGTCTTCGTCCCCTCCCCCGCAAGCCCCAGCTCCTTCCGGGGCCTTGTGTCTTTGGCGTCGGCCGGCTCTTCCCTCGTAAGTATTCTCTTCCCTTGCTCCTTTATTACTGCAAATTTCAGGTCTTCCTTGTCTATTTGTTTATCATGCTCCAGAGTGCTCATATTCTATTTTGGCATCTCTATCCCAGAGCACAAGCCCTTCTGAAGACAGAAATGAGTGCTTGAAATCGCTTGAGCTTTTGGGTAGTACCCTTAAACCAGCTCTGAGTCCAAAAGCCGAAAAAGGAACCTCTGTACATTTCCTTTTGAGTTTTATTTTGAGTTGGAGTATTTGAGTTATGCTAATTGTCAGCCTTTTTTTCGGACAATTTGAGGTCACCATACGAGGGACAGACATTGATATTGCGGTCAATGTCAATCTTCAAATCTTGGTCCCAGGAGGCGATAGCCTCAATGTCCGTCAACGCTTTTTTTATACTATCAGCGACCAGGACTATAACGCTTTTCACTTTCCTGGACGCTTCCAAATCAATTCCCTTTGGTGGGATATGTTCAGGCTAGCCGATCTCAGTTAGAGATCAGTCACGTGACATGGCTGGCACCTCGAAATTTTACATTCTTCCGTTGAACAACGTACATATTCTCAAGATCGATGGCGAACAGGGTGCGAATCTTTGGCTTCCTCACAAGAACACAAGATCTGACGACGAGGCCGATTTCGCGGCAATTTATCCGGCTACAAAGCGTGAAGGTTTCTGGCCATCCGAAAATTTGCACACGACACTTGGCCTCGACCACTTCTCGATCAAAGACAGCCTCAAGATCTATCAAGATGGTCAACCCAGACGAATATATTCTGACAATCTCTTGTCCAGATAGGGCAGGCATCGTCCATGCGGTGACAGGTTTCTTAGCTCAGCACAACCTCAATATCGTCGACTCACAGCAATTTGGAGATCCCACATCCAAAAAATTCTTTATGCGGGTACACTTCGCTCCAGTCGATAATGCATCCAATGGCATCAATGTTGAGCAATTACGAACCTCATTCGAAGACATTGCTAAGCCGATGGCAATGGACTTTGACTTGTCTTCAACTTCTCAAAAGCCACGAGTTCTCATCATGGTTTCGAAGATCGGTCATTGTTTGAACGACCTGCTTTTCCGCCAATCCATTTCTCAGCTTAACATTGAAATTCCTCTCATCATCTCCAACCATCCAGACTTCGCTCCGCTTGCCGCTTCGTTCAAGATTCCTTTTCGTCACCTTCCCGTCACGGCTGAGACCAAGACCGAGCAGGAGAACCGTATTCTGGAACTAGTCAAAGAGCAGAAGATCGATCTGATTGTTCTTGCTCGTTACATGCAAGTTCTATCGCCAGCGTTGTGCACCGCTATGTCCGGCAAGATCATCAACATTCACCATTCGTTCCTGCCATCGTTCAAGGGTGCCAAACCATACCACCAAGCTTATGATCGCGGTGTCAAGATTGTTGGAGCCACAGCCCACTTCGTCACGAGCGATCTTGATGAAGGTCCAATTATCGAGCAGGATGTGGTTAGAGTCGACCATGGCCTAAGTCCAAAGGGTTTGACGACTGAGGGAAGCAATGTTGAGAGCAAGGTTCTGGCCAATGCTGTCAAATGGGTTACAGAAAAGCGAGTCTTGCTCAACGGGCACAAGACAGTCATTTTCAATTAGTGATTACGGTCGAGGCAGCGGCGGTCGGCATCTCAGAATTACAAATTCAAAGTTCAGTTTTTCATTTCATTCTATGCGGGGTCCTTGTTACCCCGCACTCCATGCAAGTCGGTGGCGTTGACACATTGTGAGACAAGAATCCAACCAATTTCAAGCCTATCCTGAGAACTTTACGACTATCTGACAACCAGAAAGAGTTCTCTTCTAAGTTTCGCTGATAAATCGGGAGGCACCTGCAAATATATATGCTAACAATGTATAGCATTATGGGACGATGAAGCCCAATTGGTGAAGTGTTGATCTTGACAGCATTGCCAAATATCTCAAGCAATTTTCCTCCTGGTTCTGAAATTCGTTCTGTCCGGTCACAAACATGACTATTGCACGATCTAAGCGTTATCGTTCTTGCTCATCCATTGATTCTTTTTTTATCGCCCAACAGAAACACAGTCCCCAGAATTCAGAAAGGCCTGACAACCTAGGTCGATGTTTCCTGGTTCGTAGTGCTACTACCATTGAGTAACGTCTAGCTAATGCGTTTGCCTACAGAAGTAGACGGGTATAAGAATTGTTCTCAAACTCGAATCTGCAGGCTTCGTCTTGGTATCGCCCTTTCAAAGGATCATTAAACCTTCCAGATCAACAAATTTATTACGGCAAACACGTGCTCATCGCAACCTCCTAAGAAAGACACAACTCCCACTTGCTTCCACGCATGGATCCAATGCTCATTATCTGTCCTGCACTATACCCTAGATAGCAATGTCGATGAACACGAACTCCTCTTTTCACTTTCTTCGATCCTGCGCCGAGCCACCTTCCGATATCGATGTCCACAGTCCCGAAAAAACCTCCGAAGAGTAACTTCCGGGTACTCCCATCTGTCTTAGTTTTCGGCTGCTGGAAGTCGTATTTGGCTCAATCACCGATAGAAGCGGGTCATCGAGTATGAAACCTTGATGGGTTCCATCTATATAAGATCTATTATTGCCGCCACTCTCGTGGATAGTGGGAGACCGGACCACAATCGATACTTGTCTGAAGCCAGACCCTGGTCCGAAAACTTCGACTTCCCACCTCCCAAGTGTGCGGTGATTGCCAAGCCAACTTTGTTGTTGCCGCATCTCTTACAAGAATGCGAACAGCTCATGTTGTGGAATAGCTGTACCCGGTCCATGACGAAACTTCGAAAGAGATGTGGAAGCAACGTCGCAGGAAGCAAAATTTGTTCAACTCTCTTCGCTACAATTCACCAGAGACTTACGTCTCCTTATCGCTATTCGATAGTCAAAAGGACATGCATTATCCTTCCGCGACGGATCCGCAACATGGCATCAGATGATGCATTAGCGCCAGCTATCAAAATACGAACACCGCAGCACCATGGGCAGTCGTCCCGTCACTTCGAATCCTCGATTTCCAACTGAGAAGCTCTGATATTGCCAAAACAGCATCAGTAATATCTGACAGACACTGAAGCTCCGAAAGCGTGTGTCGCTTCGTGCAGTTTCTTGCTCAAAATTGAACGGACAGGCCCACATCACCCCACCTCGACTCGGTCCACGAACACTTTGGGACGAAGATAAGACATCTTTCTTCCAAGCTTGAGTCTCTTTTCTCCAATGGCAAGGACAGTCGATGATCGACCCAAGGGTAATGCCCAGAACGCACGCTCACAGACAAAATCTTCTCAAACGCTCAGGCGCCGTTCACGACTCCTGCATAAAAAGAGGGTCACTACCCACACTATCCACTCCAAACACTCCGTCGACACACAGAGGTGAAACCAAACTTCATGTCACTATCATACAAGACAATGGTTTCTGATATCTTCAAGTCGCATGCATACATAGGTAGGGCCTCTCAACCATTTTCGAAGTTTGGTTTTGAAGTACTTGCGGTGCTGGCATGAGCGTACTGTTCTGCTGTTTCTCATTCAATCGTTTATGCATTACTTATTATTCTCACCCGTCTTTCAGAAGTCACCTCATGGCGACTAGTAGAGCGCCTGAGGTGGACGTCGTTGCTGCACTATTTTTGACATTGACCTGGGTTACAACGGCTTTGAGATGCTACGTGAGGGGGTTCATGGCCAAGTCTTTCGGGATAGAGGATTGGTTTGCTATACTTGCACAGGTATGTCTATGTTTTTGATTGGATGATACTCCTGTTAACAGACGTCTCAGCTGCTGTTCACTTTAACTGCTATTTTTGTGCTTGAAGGCATTAGTCACTCCTTGGGAAAACATCTCATCGATATCTCGCTCCAGAACCTCGCGCCAGCAATGATGGCAAGTCATCTTTGCCAGTGTCCTTCAACATCCATACTGACAATATACATCCAGTACTGGTTCTCCACCGAATTAGCCTACACAATGACAACCGGCGTCCTCAAACTTTCAATCGCATTTTTCCTTCTTCGCATCGCAACCAAGAAATCCCATCGCATAATCCTCTACTCGATAATCTGTCTCGTCGCCCTTCTCACCATCGCCTACTTCCTCTTCCTAGTTTTCCAATGCAAACCCGTATCCTACTTCTGGGAGCAATTCGGCGGCGAGACCGGAATTTGTCTTGCTCCCGCCATAGTCGGAGACATGACATACACCCACTCAGGCGTCAACGCATTCTGCGACGTGATCCTCGCCCTCTGACCCATCGTCATCGTATCCCAGCTCCAGATGAACATCAGAACCAAACTCACCGTCTCAGCAATCCTCTCTTTAGGCATCTTGTATTTCCCCCCTCTCCTTTACCCTCCCCTATCCCAAACATGCTAAGAAGAAAAACCAATGCCGCAATCGCAGTAATAATTCGCATCCCCTACGTCAAAACGCTCGTCGACAACGCCTCCGACTTCCTCTTCTCCTCCACCGACGTCGTCATCTGGTCCGCCATCGAACCGGGCCTCGCCATCACAGCAGCCAACATGGCGACCCTGCGTCCACTCTTCCAAGCCTTCCTCTCCCGCACCAAACTCTGGGGCTCGACTACTGCGCGGGGGAATTCATCCGGCTACAGACACAGCAAGAGTCGGTCCCGGGGTTTCAGTAATGGTGGCAGAAAAGGGTATATCAGGAGCGGGAGTAAAGGGAATATCACGACGGATGGCGATATGGAGGGTGATGAAGTCGGGTTGAAGGATATGGTTAGTCCGACCGAGAACCCGGACGAGAAAGTCAGGAGGAGGAGCAGGAGGGTGAGATTCCGATATCATTGTCGATACAGAGGAATGGGACGGGGGAGTCGAGACGGGCGTCTGTAAATGCTGCGGCGGCGGGTTGGTGAGGCGAGGAGAAGAGGAAGGTGGAGAGGGATTCTTGGGAGGTGGTAATGTGTAGTATTTAGTCATTTCTTGACAGACACTTACTTTCTTTTGTGTTGTATATGATGTGGCTTTTACATATCTTTTTCGAGACGAGAATCTAGTTGCCTTCGTCTTCCGAATACTTCTTGTTCCATATTATCCAAGTCGAAAGGATAACGAATACGCAATCCTAGCTTGAGATTTGTACGCAAGCATTGTTCGGTAACAGTTTCCCTGAGAAACAAAAAAGGGGAGCCGAGATACAGTAGCCGATGCGCGACATGGATCCCATCGGATGAAACGCAAGAACTACGATCTCCCCTGACCGGAACACTTCCCGATCTGGAAGGCGGGGCATACAAGGTCTAGGTGGACGGCTGCTTGATAAGTTCTTAGCAAGAACTTACCTAGGTAGGTAGTTGTTTCGTGAACACGTGGGAGAAAGACATGAAAATGTTTAGATTTATTATCATTAGGATTAATTCAGTCTAGATCATTAGTACGGACAAGTAGGTATATACAAGAGTCATCATCATAAGATTCATCACTAAGCGTACAAAGCTTGCATCAACCATCCACACCGATCATTCGCAGTCGTATCTGTAATCACGCCTCCGATTCCTCCGTCTCCGATCACCATCGTGGTGCTGTTACTCTGATACAAAGGAAAGAACGGTAATCCGTCACCGTTAGGGTCTCCGCAATCGTTCATGGCGAAGTTGGTGATGTATTTCTGCAGCGTCGTTGCGACGGTCGCGTTCACCGGCAGGCCGTCATCGGAAGTAGTCGTGTCGCTGTTAAAGAACGTATATGCGATATCTTCCCCGTGAAGTCCGGGCGGGACGTTGAAGTAGTAGGCGTGTGTGAGGTTGTCGAATGCAAGGTCGAGGTACCGAGTATTGCACGTGAAAGATACTTCAGCTGTGATTAAAGATGCGCGTTCGAAGAGGGTGGTGTAGGGGTAAGTGCCGTCGTATACAGCGGGCCATAAGGTGTCGAGCATGTAGGTGATGGTGTCGTTGTCTGCAGTAGGGAAAACTGCTTCCAAGTTGGCTTCGAGGAGCGCTTCGGTGGTTAGGAATGGGGAGGTGAATTCAAGGCCTTCGTCCGAGTTGTGTCCAACCATGACATTGAGCGAGGAGTCGAACTTGCCCTCAAGTAGGAGCTTACCAGGCATAGCGGGAACGAACGTTCCATCGACAACGGGGCCAAAGGTAAATGTTCCATATGGAGCAGAGCGGGCAACAACAATGGTGTTGAGACCAGCAAGGGTGTCAAAGTCAACATCGCGGAGAGCAGCCACATCGGTAATGTTGGAGGCAATCAGAGATTGTGCTTGGGTGAGAACGGATTGGAAGGTAGCCTCCTGCTCAGCATCTCCTGGGACAGGTGGGAAACCTGGACTCTGCAGAATCGCTTGAGAGAATGGAGCTGAGCCAATGGCACCTCCGTAGGCGGTAATCTGGTGCATGATTGATCCGGCACCAGCTGATTCGCCGATGACGGTCACTCGAGTTGGGTCACCGCCGAAGAGATGGATGTTCTCTTGAACCCATTCGAATGCGAGACGTTGATCGTAAAGAGCAGCGTTTGGAATACCATCCTCGCCAGCGAATGTAGAGCCTGACAACCATCCCTGACATATATTAGTCTCTATTTGATCAATGGCTGCACAAGACGTACGAAGAGTCCAAGGCGGTAGTTCATCGCAACGTAAACCACGCCTTCACCGCCATCTTCCGTGCTGGAAGCAATCAAAGTCGCCGGATTGCCCGTGCTAGTTTTATCGCCATTGACATATCCACCTCCATAAACCCAAACAAGAACAGGAGCGGAAGTGTTCTGCGTATAGATAGACTCGGGTACAATGACATCAAGAAACAAACAATCTTCAGTCGTTCGTGGATCAGGAGCCGCCAGGCCAGAGATGGTCAAAGATGCTTCGAGTGCGTCGATTTCCTCCTCAACGTATTCCAAAGTCGCGGTGCCGTAGCCTTGTAGGTAGTATGAGGCAATCTCCTCCCAGTATGGCGATGCTTGAGCGCAGATTGATCCTTGTTGGCCATCGTTGAGCGTACGATTTATGGTCGTTGGCTTCACGGGGGCGGCGAATCGAAGGTTGCCGGTCGGAGGAGCGGCATAGCGGATATTGGAGAAGTTATAATAGTTTCCAGTCTCCAATATTTATGTTAGAGAAGACTCCAACTACGAGTTCAGGAAGCCCACGTTTATGGTAGCTTGCTGGACAACATAGCCGAGATCGACAGTTGGTAGAGCGGTCGAACTCGAAGTAGTAGAAGAAACATTAGAACTCGTTGGTGCAGCATAAAAGAACGTAGCAAAGAGAGAAGCAACGGCGACGAATGTGAGGCCAGCCATTTCGAACGAAGAGATCAAAGGAGTGGACGCTGGTTGACTGCCAGACACATGACAGGACGGGATGACCTAGACATCTTATATTTTGTTCCCCTCTTGATCCCGGAGATTTGCGCCTGAACCCTCGCACATCGTATATTAAACTCTCAATATCTACCAGGAATGTGACGCGGTTTTTCGACCGTTTCGTGCATCTCGGACGCCAATGACCTTAATTGGGTAGTCCCGCAAATCTGAACCGAGGCAACCCTCTTTCAGAACGAGCAGATTCATGCCAGATGGCGCAGCGGGACAGCTAAACTGGCTAGGTTCATGGTCAATGGAAGACGCGAAGAAGAAGCGGAAGGTTCGAATCAGAATCTGACACTTTGTGGATATCGATAGTGCGTATCATGAACGTGTGCAAGCGTGAACGACAGGTGAAAGGTCATAATATAATACTAGTGTGGGTTGGCGGGGCATGACGGATATTAGACGTGGCCCCTGAGTGAAAGCCTTCAGGGGCTGGTCTCCTCGTTATCCGATTGGTGGGATGATGGTCGCTTACCAACACCAAGTGCAAATCAAGGGTTCTTCAAGAAGAGGACACAAGCTTTTGTTGTGCTCGGAACAGTCCGCGAAAGTGTCGTGATTGAACATGTGATTCTGAATAACGAAATGTTGTCAAAATACAGTACAAGACTGAAATGGAGAAGACTTCGAGGTACAGTCTAGCTAAGAGCCTGAGACTACAGGCTAAGAGGATTCTGTTCGTATAGCAAATCCGACGAAAAGACGTTCATACTAGAAGTCGCATTGTTGAGAGAGATGATGCTACCCCTCTTGAATACGACAGCACAGCCCATATTCCGGATCGAGCCTCAAGCCCACGCGCCGATCCTCAGTATCGGCATGTAATTACCGTAAAGATTCGCGTCCAGAGGCTTATGTCGCTCGAGCTTCTGGGCAACCCCTCTATTTTTGGTTACTGTGTTCAAGCATTTGTCGACGGAAACCTCGAATTGAGCCTTTTCACGTTCATTCATGGATGAGCGTGAACCGGAGACTGATAAGTATGAGATCCTCCAAGAAGAACTCAGCAAAGACCTTTCTTGTCAGAATATGATGACCAAAACGTGCCTCCGGCCTTGGCAGTGTTTCTCGACATCTGGCAACCAAAGGAGCAGATTTCTATCAACCGTTCTTATCAATACCGCACAACTTCAGCAGGATATCTTGAAACTCTTCCCCAAAATAGACATCGCCCATATAGACCAACCAACCCTGTCCAACCTTGGCTCTGGCCACAATTGCCTCAGTCCGGTCACTATCGGGAGGTAAATCGAAAGGATCGACGTAGATTTTCTCGTCTGCTTTGGCGCCATGGACATAGACAGCTTTAGTGTGGTAATTTGAAGGCATATTTCCAAAAACAGCACGATTCTCAATGTTGCAGCCAACGTTTGGCCAGCATTCTGCTCGGGTGTAAGCTCCCATCGTCCACTGTTGAGTTAAAGTCAGTATCTTGGCCTCTGAGGGTACTGCGTATGCTTGAAGTCAAAGCTACTGCGTTAACATTAGAGAATTGTGAGAGTGGAGCAATTAAATGATTCCAATCATAAATGACCGGCAGACACTCATGATCAGAAGCACTTCAGAAACTCACAGCCAGGCCAAAAGCTTCAAAAAAAGCTTCGAATTGATCGGCGTTGGTGTTGTATGGAAAGAAGAAGCCGACCACGACAGTACCACCTGCGCGAACGTAGGATACAATCCTCTGGAGAATTTCCTCGTTCTCCTCTTTATGAATGCCATGATCGGTGATCAAAACAACACTCGGGGTTTGGACGACATTATCTATGGCTTCGCGGGCGGTTCCGACTTGGACGATTGTATCCGAACCTTCGCGGAGCTTTCTCATTACTGACCCATAGGCTTCATCTAGAGCAGAATTCCTAGGCTGAAGATCAATACGTCGATACTTCCAAATGAATCCATCTCTTGAGTCTTGGGTACCGGCGAGTCAAACTCCACGAAACACGCAAGGCGGTAGGATAGAAAAGAGAGAAGGAGAAAATAGACAGGAGAGGGGCTCATGCTCCTCCTCTATTCTCTCTGTTTGCCAGAAAGATGCAGTCGGCTTCACCTGACTAGCCAAAAATACCGCATTTGTTGATTTCTGCTGAAAAGAATCAACAAGTTGATTTCCTGAAAGGAAACTCTGTAAAGTCTGTCGAAGAAAGAAGGTACAGAGATCGGAAGGAAGATCCTTACAATAACAAACTCCAGCCAAAGGTTGAACATTGGAATTGGGACAGTGGAACTTCGCTTCAAGCTCCCTCTTCGCTACAACGCATGCAAGAATGGGACAATGAAATGGCTCTGAGAGGCTCACCTATGGCGATGTAGCGATTAAACTACCATCATGGATGTGGCACCTCCTCAATTTCTTTCGGTTCCATCTAGAACCTTCTCGCCAATGCTCAAAGAAAGAACGCACCGGAGAGATTACGTGTATGGCCACACGCTCACCAACAAGCCAATAATTCTCATCAAGCATAATCGAGTCATAGTCCACAAAACCTCATAGTAATCTCATGGGATCCCTCCTCGCCATTTACACCTCCAATATAAAGCAAATCTCCTTGACCAATCTTCGCGCCAGCCACAGCCGCTTGCGTAGGATCATTGACAGGATCAGCTGCGAAGACCGAGGACTGAATTCGTGCTCCGTCGACGGGAATGTAGAGCTTCTCCTCTGGTCGAGCTTTGTCAACATGGAGGACTTTCATACTGTATGGAGCAGAAAGCGAGGATTGCATTACCGGTGGGAGAGTGAGTGATGGATTGAACTGAAAGTTCGTTCGGTGATAGTCTCCGCGGGTCCACTGTGAGGAAGTCAGCAAAGGGAAGGATTTTGTCGAAGTCACACATATAATGCAAGGACGGTCCCAAAAGGCCTTTTCTGCCAATCTTACGCAAATTGAATGCGAGCCTGGACTTACAGGAAGTCCAAAAGAGCTAAAGAAATTCTTGAACTCGGTTGGGATGGTGAAGCCGCAGAAGGAAAGGCCCACAATAACTGTTCCCCCACCACGGGCCCAGGACACGACTTTGTCAAAGACGTGCTTGTTTTTGTTATCATGGAGATCCTGATCAGTGACGATAACGGCTCGAGGATTCTCGTTCTCGAGGAAAGTGATTGCGGAGTTGGCACTCTTGGCACGTTTGATCTCAGCGTGGTTGGAAAGTTGATCAATCAGACTCGTATAGATTTCGTCGTATGGTTCCCAGTATGCAAGGCTAAGGAGAAATATTTGTGGAAGGGTAGATGCTATTGTAGCTTTCCAAGTTGACTTTGACCGTGGTGCAATCACGAGAAAAACAATAAAGGAGAAGGAAAGATTGGTAGGCCAAACGCGAAATAAAGTGATTACGCGCTTTAGGCTAGTCCAAAAGCGGCTACAGTGCCAAACGATGTTTCCCCTCAAATTTTGGTGGTGTTTTCCAATTCTCAACGAAGAACACACACAAATAAAATGCTATAATATGATTGGCTGAGAGCTTCCTAGCGTATAAATTTCCTGCTTGCCTTAACTTCATTGATTTTAAAGAAGTGCATCGTTGAGTTTTAAATCCTGAGCATTTTTGCGACGTGCAACAAAAAATTTAAGGTTCTTAGCGCCGGCCTTACGTTTTTCCTGATTTGAAGCAGGTCAAGAGAGAGAAGAACACAACGAGAATCCCATACAAAATGGATTTTGTAACATGATTGGCTGATGAGCCACTAGCGTTGTCACTTCAGAGAAGCATCCTTTTGCGACATGCAACAAAAGATCTCGAGACAGCTCTCATTGGCTGTCCACTTTAACCTTAAATTTAACTCTAATTCCAACCACGTGAGCAAGGTATACAAACTTGTCGACTTTGGAAGGCTGCTTTGAGCAGGAAACCTCATTCTGGCATGATACAGGTATAGCTGATGCTTTTCTCAACGTGGAATTTCTTTCGATTCTTCGATTCTTGATACAAGGTAGGTAGGCAGAGAATGACGTCTTATCATGTGACTATCTGAGAACCTCCGAGCTTAGCTAGGCAAGCTTTGACAAAGACCTTCTGGCATCAAGTTGCGTTGACATTGACATCATGACATGATATTTCGAAAGGCCTTGATTTGCACTTCATACACAGTCAAATTAGTCCGAGACATTTCACGCTTCGCATCGCAAGAAACTCTCGAGCACAAACTACGTCATTGCACCGCCACATCATGACAACAAGCTGTTTGCCAGTCCTCGTCGAAATATTCAGAGCAAAATCACCGGTGACTTATTTCCACCTTCAGATCTAATATCGATTCCTTAAAACATTCAAGATGGCATCAACACTCATCAGCCTCCTCCACACTCTCCAAGCATCCTTCGCGGGGTACAACCTCTACCTAGCTTCAATCTCCATCCGCAACCTACAAAAATACGAAAGCACAGCCCAAAAGGCAGCAAAATGGTCGAACATCGCCGAAGATCAATTATGGAAGACGAGATATACCCAAGCTAGTGGCACTGTTGCTGTATTTCTCCCCTCCACCCTCAGCTTACCCATCTAACGCGTTTGCAGGTGCTTTTTTCATTCTTGAGCTCAGCATACCTTATCTTGAGCTCGAAAGGAACTTTGAAAAGCCTGGCTGTTGCAAGTGTCAATGTCGCAGCTTTAGCAGCGGCTTGGCAGCACGTGGGCAATTTCTGGAAGCGGAAGGCGAAAATTCCGTTGCCGAAGACAGGAGAGTACAATGAGGCGATTGGGAAGACGCAGGAGGTTCATCTCAATATGACTTACCTTATGGGGAGTTGGATTGCGCTGGGGGTACTTGGATTGGTCATGTGATTCACTTATGGTAAGAGAACAGGATATTTCGGACTCCATAGGGTCAGGGGGGTTAGGGGGGGTTGGGAAAAGCGATTATTGTAGCTATGGAGTCTTGCACCAAATCGAAAGTCTTGCATATAGCGTGTGGCCTAGCTTGGATGCCCATTGTTTCCTCAAGTTGACAGTGGATTACAGCACCAAATGACTTCAAACTTCACATCGAAGTTCGAACTCTATCGCTGTTTTAACATAGCTAAATCCAGTTGCCCTCCACTGAAAGAATAGATAGTTTGAGCTAAGCTTAAATTACTAGAGAACTCGGTAACGTCGCATTTCTGACTAATTGCCCACTCGTCACGAAGATCCTGACAGAGGAAAGAGTCCTCCCTATTCTCTTTTAACCCTCGTCCATATTCTCATCGCGTGTATCATGCACATTACTTTTATCACCGAAATAATCACCGTTTTTTATCCGTTCCAGTTTTCGGCTACATAGATTCTAGCTGTAGTACACGTCATGCATCAAATCTCCGGGACGAAAAGGGGGGTTACAGCCAGTTGTCGTTGGTTCTTCATTGAGTCAGAAGTTTACCTTAAACTCTCATTCCATTTATAACTTATGGCCAGCTTTCGAATGGGTCACTAAGCCAGAAGCCATTGTTATAAATTGAATAGAAAGTTTTACAAGGGAGGTACACCACCTGCCATAGCCGTTCCTTCACTCGTACAAAGACTAGGAAACATGCTGTTAGGGAGGAGTTGTGTCACCAAATCTTCCCTTCCAAACTCTATGACCGAGCCGTCGGGGCTCCATACAGGCCAACCTTGCGCGGGCGGTCCATTTTCAGGGTCCGTCATGAACGCCAACCACAAGTCCTGCATCACTACCGACACAGCTTCTTCAAATGCCGACGATGGACCATGGGTGATGCCATATGTTCCCATTACCAACGGGAGCTCGGAACTGTGGTATGCGTCTTCCCAGGATTGTGGCGAGATGTTGGTGAAGTTGCCAGCATAGTAGTATCGATATGTTGTGGCATTGTGTGGATACCGCAGTCTAGATCGTTGGGTCAGCGTTGAGTTCAAGGTTGAGTCATGGAAAAACATATACATGGCTGATTGTTCTGCTGCGCAGAGAATGGACAGCGTGATTGTATTCGCATTTGTGTAGTTTTCTGCTGTGCCATTTTCAAACCAGACCCCCAGAGATCCACCTTCGTTATTGTTAGATCCAAAAATAGTAGGCTGAGTTATTTCGTCAGTCATTTCTACCAATATGAGAAGCAGTAGAGGATTACTTACCATTTTGGCAGTCATCCCCTCATTGAACAGTTGAGTGTAATTTGCAAAAACAGTTTTATTATCAGCGATTGCTCCAAACGAGAGAGTTGGTGTGCCTGTATAACTCGTAAGGAAGCCCTCGATAGTATCTGCACTGACGTTACGCATGCAAGCCAACTCCGCCGTAGCTGACAGATTACCACAGCCGAGATGTCCAGCTAGCAGAGTGAAATCTGTATAAAGGCCAGACGTGGAAGGTGATACAGCAAACGAAATTGGTAACGCAGTCCCCGAGTCACAGATCACGCCAGCGACGATAGGATCATCGGGATGAGCAAACTGGTAGTAATTAACAGACTCGGCACCTGCTGACTGACCCCAAATTGTAATTCGAGAAGGGTCACCACCAAAGCTGGCGATGTTTGCCTGGACCCATTCTACGGCAAGGCGCTGATCTAGAAGTCCAAGGTTTTGCTCAGTTTGATTCAGGCCAGCGCATTGGGAAAGCCAAAGACGTTGACTCGATAACTGAAATAATGTTAATACCGAAAACATGCACATGGAAGCGAAGTACAAACTTGAAAACAACTGCAATATGACTTTGACTCCTCTCAACCCATCGCGTTGGAATCTGATAGTTGATAGCCATCCCACCAGTTGACAGTCCTCCCCCATAGAAAAACATTATAACCGGTAAATCTGCGTTACTCGGAGTCGTAGCCGGCTTCCAAACGCTCAAGCGGAGACAATCCTCTGAGGTTGGACCATAAATGAGAAAGTCACGCGAATCCACAGTATACACATTGGGATCTGACTGCGCTGTAGCGATTACCTGGGGACAAGAAGGGCCAAAATATGTGGCATCAATGACGCCGACTGGGGACTTTGGCACTGGGGGCGCCCATCGAAGTTGTCCCACCGGAGGCTCCGCGTACGGGATTCCAAGGAATTGGGCAACGTTGGGATTGGATCCGTTGATCAAGCCGTAGACAGTCCCTACGGTAGTATCAACCGTTAGGGAAACAGCGTTGGTAGAGGTATAAAAAAGTGATGCAGTGAAGAGAAGCGGTCCGATGATTGGGGGCAAAGAACTTGATAGCATCATGTTCGTAAATTTACTGATGGATCTGAGATGTGAAAGAAATAGACAGACATTGTCCGAGCAGCCGCTTTATACGATTCTCGCTCAACGATCTCTAATACCCCATCTTTGCGGCACTTCTCCACAAGTTCATCCATCGAGCTAGTCGGGACAATATTAGCATGTCTTCGTGAAGATCCTTGCAGTGATGTAGGAAATTATGCAGTAGCGTCGGATGATGGTAAAGTGCGTCATCATTGACAAGACTTTGCTCTGGAGAATACGATTAGGAAACACTTATTCTCCTGGTGAAAGGTTTGCTTTGTTGGTGCTGGTAGTGCGGGGTGAAAAGCGGGGTCGGGGCTATGCTTCCGCATTTGACTTCTTTTTCATGATGAGAATTTGAAAATATCTAGAAGTCTAGCACTATCTTCTGACAATTTTTGAAGCTGGTTTAAACTATGGCAAAAGCTGGTAGCTCAAAATCATTGCATTAACGCCTCCGGGGGATTGCAGCCAAAGCCACTAAGGTTTCCCGCTCCACCTCTTGATAGCAATCATAAAACACAAAACAACTTAGTCCCGAATTTAGATCCTCGAAATATTATAAATGTGAGAAGAATTTCACAGGTTTTGGTCTTTCTTTGTCATACTTTTGCTCTGTGCGTCCTCGGAATTTCCGCGGAAAGTCAACGATTTTGTTCAACCACATTTTCTATGTCCCATTGATCACACTTCGCGCGACTTCCGAGGAGTCATCTACGATCTCCGAGTGAATATTCCAATAGCTACTGCATTATCGCGTCCTTGACGAAGTTAATTGTTGAATGTAATTGAGTATCTTCTCCATTAGACTAAATCCAGCTAACTGCTCATCAGCCTCGGATATGTCCCGACTGTCTTCTAAAGAATGTCAGGCCTACGCAATTCAGAACCCTCCGCACGTAGTTCATGCCAAGGAAAAAGTACTTCATGCATAATAGTTACAAAGCCTATGATGAAGCTCGACAAGAGTCGAACAACACAATGCGTACTCAAAAACCTCGGCATCATCTCCGCTCCTTTACTGCGCCGTGAACGAGATGGCATCAAAATAAAATGTCCTAGCATAGCTTACAGACCCAGGGTTGATCATCCGAACATTAAACGCGATGTTCGTGTTCACCGCATCCGATGTATACGTCCCAGTGCTGTGAACCCAACCAACGCCTTCTCTTACCACAACTTCCGACATGATGTCGAGAATTTGTGTCTGGTCTGTGGTTGAGATATAATATACAGCATCAAATACGTAGGCAATCGTGTTGGTGTATTTGGTCCACTGTCGTTCACGTTAATGCCATCTTTGTAGAGAGGGGAGGAGAGGACTTACGGCACTCAATGTGTAGGTCGTGCTGGGACACAAATTAACATCTTGGTAGAACCAGCTTTGTATGTTCGGTCCATATGTATATGTGATCGAAGCTTGTTGAGAACCATCGACAGAAGGGTTAGAAGCTGTGCTTGGAGCCTGGAAGTTATAGGTGACGAAGTTGGGTTGCGGGTTGTATATCTGCCATGGGACCTTTGCAGAGTTGGTCTCTTCGAAGCTGGGGTCTAGGAGGGGTGTTTTGCATGACCAGGCTGCGGAAGTTGTCGACGTGGTCTGTATTTCGTTAGTGGAACATTCTTGGGGACAAAGTGATGGGTCTTCTTACCGATGATGAGGATACGACAGATGAAGAGCTGGCAGCAGCGGATGATGATGTAGCGGCAGACGAAGAGACGCTCGAGGATGTCACTGAAGTTATAAAGGAACTGCTCACAGATGTGGAGTAGAGGGTCGAGGATAGGCTCGAGCTAGAGACAATAGTCGAGGAGGCCGAGGAGCTCACAATGACGCTCGAACTGGGCATCGAACTGGACGATGAGCTGAGTAGAGAGCTACTTGATGAAAGCTGGCTGGAAGAGCTGGAAGAGCTGGAAGAGCTGGAAAGCTGCGATGAGCTGGCGAGAGAGGAGGACGTAGGGGTAAACAAAACTGATGTTGATGTGCTGGAGACACCCAGGCTCGAAGTAGATGTAATCGATGAAAGCAGCGAAGAGCTTGATAGGGTGCTGCTAGTACTCGAGAGTTGAGTTGATGATGTAACAGTTCCGTAATTGTACATGTTCAACCTGTTTGAGCCTCCACAGAGCTCGGTACTATCACCCGCGCAAGGGAAATTACAATCCGTAGGGGCAGCAGGGACACTCCCAGCATTGATAGAATTCCCGCAATAGCACTACATCTGTCAGTTTATGAAGTCAACCTACAGACGATCTCATACCTCTCTGCCGTATTCGACACCGAACCAAGTGTATCCTTTACAAACACCAGCACACTGTTCCACAGTCATGTCATCATCGTCAAAGGTAGACATGCTAAGTGCTCGGATACCCACTGCTTCGGTGTAGCAACCGACTTCAGTGAAATTGTTGGAGACGGACGATGCTAAGATGGAGGATAAGGTTGTGTTTGACCACTGATATAAGTTTAATCGCCAGTCACCTCCGCAGAGCTCTGAAGAATTACCCTTGCAAGCATACTTGCAGTCAGTAGAGGGAGCTGGAACACTTCCAGGCTTAAGTGAGTTTCCACAATAGCACTGTTAGATGTCAGTCAAGATAATTCACAGGAATACGTTGACATATACCTCATCATAGTATTCGACTCCGAACATAGAGTAACCATGGCTACCACAGACTGTACCACATTGCTCAACAGTCATCGTGTCATCGACGACCGTGAGACTAGTCAGAGCACGAGAATCGCTTGGCTCAGTATAGCAGCCAAGCGTGGAGTATGTCGAAAGGGTTTGCGTAGTTGTAGACCCAAGTGAAGCTGCTTTCGTATACATGTTGAGTCTGTTGCCGGCACCACAGAATTCTCCTGCATCCCCCGGGCATGGAAAGCTGCAATCGGTCTCGGGAGCAGATACACTTCCTGGCATGATCGAGTTTCCGCAATAGCACTCTCGCCCATACTCGACACCGAAACGAGAGAAAGTGCTACAAGCTGCTGCACACTTCTCCACCGTCATCAGGTCGTCAAAATATGCATCGCCCGTAAGGGCACGCATGTTCGTTGCCTCAGTATAGCATCCTCCATAATTGTAGCCAGTGATATTAACATCGGATCGTGGAGTCAGTTGCAGAACAGGTGTAGCATTGGCTGCAATAGCCGAAAGGAAGACAAAATTGGCGATGGTAAAGACCGTGGGTTGCATTTTTGCAATTGGAAACGAGAGACTTGAGAGACTTGGAAAGAAGGAAATTCTCGATATGCCAAAATCTACCTACACATAGCTTTATGTATTCAACTTCTCGGTCTTCCCGACAACTATTCTCTCCCTGAGCTATCGACGGGTAAACAATATTGACAGTTCAACGACGCGGTGTCGAGATGCCATCACAGCCACTGGATTTTATTGGGCTCAAGCCTCTTGCGAGCCCCATAGCTCCTTCGAGGTGGATTGGGGCGTCCATTTGGAGTATCGTGAATCAATGTGGCTTGGAAAAGGGACGTGAAAAGAAGACCGGTTTCGGCAACACCCCTATTTCCGACAGAGAGCTAATCCTAAATTAGAGCTTCCCCACATAGCTGCGGAAAGTGCACGAATGAGAGAATTCGCAAGCTCGCTTATAAAAGCAGGGGAGGCTTCTAGACTCGCTAATTTGTTCTCTTTTTCACGCCGACGACACAGCTGAAAATCGCGGCCCAGAACCGCGGAGCAGAATCAGGGAGATTGCTGTCTTATATTCTCAGTTGTTGTCATGCACCCAGTGCATGAATTGTGAAACAATTCTTTTATCAGATGGGACAGAGATTCCGACTTTGGGAAATGCAAGTGCTTGGCATCTCTTCGCTACACATTTTCCTCTCCTACTCCTGCTGAACGTTTGTCATCTCGTTCCGTTTTGACTCACTGCTCGACTAAAAAAAAAACAACTCAGAAACACGATAAAACTCGCAGGGATGAGGATCGTTTGCACGGTTGTCGGCACGTATTTCGTGCTGAGATTCTTGATCTATCGTTCGACCATCATTGCGCCCTGCATAATGTCCTCCTGGCTGACATGCTTGAAAATAGTCATACAGTATAAGAGGTCTGTCCGATTGACAGTACTTTCAAATTCGAAAACGAAAAATTTGACACGAATGCGACTGGCAAAGTCTCTTCCATCAACAGTCTTGGCATGTGCCTCTCTGTTCATCTTGTCGTGATCGCAAGCACCTACTGCTTCTTCTTGAATAGTTGGTGAGTGTTCTTCAACTTCACAACCTTCGGGTTTCTTGATTCAGACCTTCTTTGAGGAAGTCGGCATTTACTTTTCCATTTCCCCACCTCTCCTTTCCAAAATAACTGGAAGTGACATAGGCATACTTACTTGTTGGCTCCGGAGATAGATATCGTCACCCGATGGCGACAATAACATATATATTATATCACTGGCGCACATTAGTTCACACACATCACCACGCTTTTGCATTGACAGAAACATCATAGAAGACCACTGCTAAATTTGGGTTTGTCACAATCTCTTCTCTCAATCGATCGTCAACCGGCAATCAATCAACTAGTTAGTTGCTAGGATCGGTTTTAGGTTGTTATCTACCTCTCAAGTAGGAATTCTTCTTGTAAACATAATAAATACTTTCTGAAAATGGCCGAATGGACAATGGCGAGCCAGCCCTTACTTGATGGCCTGCAGATCATGTGATAAGTTTGCACTGTTACAGAAGACTAATACCCATCGAGCTAGAACATATATTTCCTTCACTACACTTGAGAACAGCTCCAGATCGCTTTCTCAATCTACATATCCTACCACGCGATATCTAGTAAGATGGACGATGACGAGATTCTGTATATCAACACTATGATGCATTCTACACTTTGGTTGGCCAAATGTCGCCATCAAATTCCAGCCTGGGTTTCTGAGTTCCACCCTCAAAAGCTACCTTGCAAACTACTTCATGACACAAACAAGCACGACCGTCACGGCTCATATAACTGGCTAGTACAGGTTGTGTTTGAGAATGCCGAGGAGTGGATAGTCCGATTTCCTAAAGGGACCAAAGTCAGATACCCCGATGAGAAAGTCGAGGCTGAAGTATCAACACTGAAACTTATACGAGACAAGACAGATATTCCTGTTCCCGAGGTCAAAGCCTGGGGTGTGGCTGAGGACAACATACTTGGGCTAGGCTCGTTCATTATGATGTCAGTCATCAAAGGCACCAGCTTGGACAGCATTCTGCTCAAATCTGAACCTGGCGCCAGAGGTATGCGGCAAGACATTAGTGATGAGGTAGTGGCAATAATCTATCGCCAAGTTGCTCGATTCATGCTCCAGCTTTTCAAGCTCGACTTTGCCCGGATCGGCAGCTTGTCCGAGCCCCCGGCAGGAACAGTGGACATAGGGTACGCCGCATCAGTACATTCACGGCCTTTTACGTGGAGGGCACACGAAATGTTAGTTCTCTGTGGAGTTGACACATACTGTACGTTCCATAAACCCGCTTTTGCTTTCCCGCTAGCTGATACTAATCAGCAACGCTTCCCAGGCCCAAAATCTGCAACGTTTTCGTCTACTACAGACTACTTCACCCATGTCGCCGACGGAGACCTTCAACAGTTGCACCAGCAACGAAATGCGGTCGACAACGAATCAGATGCGCGAAACAAGCTCATCTGCTCGGAAACACTTAAGTCTCTTATCCCGCGCCATGTGTTCGCGAAGTACGACAAAGGGCCGTTCAAACTCATCTGCGACGATTTTGGCCCATCAAACATGATTGTAGACAATGATCGGGACTTGAATATTGTCGGTGTCATTGATTGGGAATGGTCGTATGCTGGGCCTTGTCAGCTCTTCAGCTCTCCTCCTCGATGGCTACTCCTGCAATCCCCAAACGAGTGGGGACGAGACGATGAAGAGGTTGCCACCGGGTATGAAAAGGCCTTGCAAGTGTTCCTAGAGGTCTTGGAGGAAGAGGAGCGAAGTACTCTCCAAGATATGCCATCGACTGAGAGGCTGTCAGCTCTCATGAGAGAGTGCAACGAAGATGGGCACAATTGGTTTCACTGCATAATGCGCGACGGTTTCAATGGTCCTGATAGGTTCGTGTGGCAACAGCTCAAAGCTGCAACGCCAGACTTTGACCAGCTTGCTAGCGCAGTCTCAGAAGAGATGATCACTGCGTTCATCGAGGAGAAGATGGTTGCCTTAGCCGCGTACAAATTGGAAAGCGCCAAGAAGCGAAGTCTATCAGAATTAGTGGATGTCCCTCTCTGATCATTACCGTGACGATTATCATCATTCTCTGTCGGTGAAGGAAATCTCATGGACGACTATTATTGCATTCAACTTCCTGCTCAACACTAATTGTACACTCTCAACCCCAAACGTCCCACAACCACCGCGCCTCAGTAACGATAGACTGGGCGATGAGCAGGATTACCTGGTATCGAGTCCGTCAGAGGGTCAAATACTTGCACGTAGTCGAGATGTGTCCACTTCGTGATCTCGGCTTCCTCCTCAGCATCTGCATTGCCTCCCCTTTCTTGTACCTCCCCATTTTCATCAACCTTTGCCATTAAGACCCGGAAGCGAAGAGGCTGTGTCCAACAATGTGCGTCGTCCACCGAACTCGCACTCTGAGGCTGGCCCTGAGACCCGCTTTCTCCTCCCCTCGTCTTTCTCCATAGACCCTCGCTTCCCTCTTTATGCCGACTCAAGTACGGCAGCCAGGAATATTTAAATTCGTTGCCAGTCGGATCATAATGAACAAGCCAGAGTGTAAAAATCATGAAGTCTGCGTTCATGTCCACGTCTTCGAAGGGCAAGGGCAGGACTTATTGGCCCGTTGTCCACAATCGAGATGCCCCATTTTCGAGATACCCCATTGCCTTGGTCAGCTTCAGGTACTTCTCGTTCTTCTTCCCTAGCAGGTCAAGGGATCTCTGTGCAACGCCAGCAGTAGGCAAAGTAATGGCACCAGTCTCGGGGTTCGTGTAAGTGAAGAGGTGATCGTAGTAGTCGGCAATCCCTCTAGACAACTTTGGGAAAACGTGCGGCGGTCTACGTGTCCACGGCACCTTCGATTCCTTCTTTTTGATTTGTACAGATTGGGCATTGTCTGCCTGGCCCGCCCGGGTATCCTGATCTGCTTCACCCTCCATCTCAGCTGCTGTTCTCTTCTTGGCCTTCTCAGCCTTCAATCTCGCTGCTGCAGTTTTCTTCAGAGCCTGTGTCTCTGCCCCCAAGGTCTTGATACACATCTTGGATGCTCGTTGCAGAAGTTTTAGGCCTTGTCCTTCCTCCTCGTAGCTCTCTGTTAGCTCTTCAACGCCGTCTTCCTCATCTGTCTCCTTAAAAGCCAATGTCCAATTGTGTGAGGTGTACCATCCAATCGTGGTGTAGGATTAGATTCTCAAATAATGGATACATGGCAAAGGTGAACAGTTGGCTTATTAGATAGTCAAATCTTGGAACTATCTAATGTTGGTTCGTATATAAAATTAAAGATCTTTGACTTTGAGAGACATGGAGAGAAACAAGAAGGTTAAAGATGGCTCCATTCTTATAGTCGACTTCCATACCAAGTTTTTCAATACCGAGATTGCCAAAGACAGCTCACAAACTCGACACAAGCATGATTAGGTCAGGGAAAACAAATCCGACAGCCAATCTCTGGAAGCTTGCACTGTACTCCAGCTCTGCTGCCAGCTTTCGATCAGCGTGGAAACAAGTACTGATTTCGTGACGCCATAAGACAACTATGGTGCTGGGAAACAGTACCCGGCAGATAAACGGACATTTGCTAGGAATCATTCCGAGATTCACGCCAGACACCTGAGCCACTGGAGCCTTCGCCCTCACATCCTCCCACAAACCTCTGGTCAGTCCCTGATGCCGCTGTCACAAATCTCGCTGTACTCACAAACTCATCTCAACTCACCCCGTGACAGAAGTCACCTTCACGCATTCGAGTCATGGGACGTACAACTCACCCCGTATCAAACTAACGCACCAACAGACATTCGATCAACGCATACCACTCACCTGTTCAATGTAGTAGAAAGCAAGCAAGCAAGCCCGTGAAACGCCATCAATTCCATTCCTAAATACAACTCATCTAAACTCCGCCTTCTCATGCATCATTTTTTCCCTTCATTCATTCGTTCGTTCATCTTCATATACCTCCCTCTATATATCGCCCTATCCATCTATAAACACCCCGTCCTATTTCATCCCCCCGAACTCCCCCCATCAACGTTCGCGCTGGACAAGCGTCCATTCATACTACATCTTATCAGCATCTCATTCACATTCAGGGAAAGGAAAGAAACTCACAACCCTCCCATCCTCATCCCCAGTATAAACACACTGCGCCATCGGCGCCACACACGTGATAGCCGCCTCCCCGCCTCCATTTCCACTCCGACTCCTACTCCTGGCCCTCGCCCTCCCCTTCGGCACACTCAGACTCCCCACTGCCGTCTCACCCCCGGGTCTGTCAACATGCTCCAACCTCTTCACCAACTCTAATTTCCACTTCTGATTCCCGCCACCATTTCCCCTCACCACTGCTTTGCGCCAACAATTCACAATTCCATTTCTCTGGCCCGTGAACAAGAGGTTGTTCTCAAGCCATTCATTCCCAACGCCTTCGTACCACGCACAACTCGCAATGTAGTCTTCGTGATGGTGAGGATCACAGACGTTTTGCTCGAGGATGAATTCGCCGTTCAGGGTGTAGAGAGTGACTTTTTGGCCGCGACAGAGCATGATGTCGCCGTTTACATCGTTGATGCGTGCGCATTCGATGGCGCCGCGGCCGTGGGTGAGCTTGCGGACGAATTCGAGGCGATTGAGGTCCCAGAGAATGACTATGCCATCGACGGAGGCGGAGAGGAGGGTTGAGAAGGATTTGGAGACGGTGAGGACGTTGACTGGTGTTTTGTGGCCGAAGAGGGAGGAGCGTGGTTGCAGTTCTACGGGCTTGGAGGGAGATGTGATGACAGTATGAGCAGAGACGACGCAATCCTCGCCTGCAGTGATGAGGAGTTGGGATGAAGCGAAGAGTGCGGCTGAAATTTGGCCCTGGTGGAGATTCTCGCAGAGTCCAGCTAATTTCTTGTTGTCGTTGAAATAGAAACGGACGCTGTTGTCTGCAAACCCCCATTCAAGGTACTTGTCGTAGTGCGGAGGCAGGTTGAGTCGGAAGGCAGTGGCGCAGAGCAGGCGATCGAGTTTTGGAGAGTAGGTAAGTGTGGCCACTTTATCATGAGACTCAAGAAGAGGAACTGGGAGACGAGTTAGTGTTTCAACGGAGGTGTCGAGACGACGGATGCGATTGCGGACGTCTTCGCGAGCTTGATGAGGCTTGGAGAAGACTTGATGCGGTGTTTGGCCGAAGTTGTGGATGATGCCAATTGTTGCAAGACGCTCAACGGGATCCACTATGTTATCGAGGTCCTTAGCGCCATGATACGAGAGATGGTGGAAGACGTTGACGCTTTCAATGGCAGCCTCTCCTCTCTGCTTGCATCCAAACACGAGATCGATCCACTGATGTAAGTACTTGCTGACATATGGGCTCTCTAGAGCTTCCCGATGCTTGGCAATGAAGATCTTCGGATCTCCTTTCGCCCAAGGTGGAAGCTGGACGGTGTCGATGCCACCACCATTGCCTTGCCTCATCCCGAAATTGTATCCATTGCTGTTCGTGAGGAACTCTGGAAGATAGAAGAATTCCGGAATCAATTCTCGAACATCACTCATATTGTCCTTCGATGCAGATTGCCAAGCTTTCTCGATTGAATAGAACAGTCTGTCGGGATGATCAAAGTTGCCGCCTTGGAGCAGGAGATATGACTGTACGAAAGGCTGAAGTCTGATCAGATAGGAAGTCACGATCATGGCTGATGAGTAATGCGTGCCGTAGTGGAACGGTGGAGAATTCTGATCCATCTCTGCAAATGTCTTGTATCGTTCGATGAAGTCCGCAGCACGAGAATTGTGCTGTGCGCCCATGGGTTTAGACAAGTCTCTGTATGTAGCAGGGTTGTCGAGATCTAGCTCCTCGCTCGTATAATCTGCCAAAATCCATGGGAAGACTGGGTACTGCGTGAGGTCGTTGAATGTTCGTCCAGCCATTGTATTGACTAGCATCAGATAGTGGAAGTTTGAGATTTCACCCTTGGCCCATCGCCTCATGGCGGGGTTCCATGCAGAAGAGTTGAAGATGCTACCAAACTTTGATCCGAAGGTAGTTGGAGTTTCCTCTGAAACTTTCAGCGCCTCAACTCGCCAGCCATCTTCTGGATTTGGGAGATTTGTGTTTCCAGTCGTGTGTGGAGCTTTTGAAGTGAGTTTCGAGTACAGGTCGTCTCTCAGGGTATGTGAAATGGCTGTGAGCAAGTAACTCCGCCCATCAGTGAAGAAGACTTCGACAGCCACATCTCGGAATAGGAAACGTCGTTTCGAGACACTGATCACGTCGCTCCACTTCCAACTTCGAGCTTCCTGCTCCGCACGGACAGCTTGCGAGCGTTTGTCAGTCGTCTTCTGACCAGCGATCATCTGCAAGTACGGATCCCGTTCTTCTTTTGGAGCCTGCGAGACATTGACAATCTCTCCATCTGACCTCTGGAACACGTTGTCGATGAGATATAAACAGTTTTTGCCAATGATCAGCAATCCCTCACAGGCTTCAAGACCAATGATTCGAGAGATATTGAAAACATTTTGGACTTGGTCCCCAATCCGTAGACTGCGCATGACTTTTCGATTCTTGTCTTCATATCCATCGTCGCCATCACCGGGATCGTTCGGATCATCAACGAGCTCAAAGTCTTCCTCGGGCATGACGCTCCCCTGTGCCGCAGCATCTGGCCCATCGACTAAAGCATCGTTGGAACCATCGTTTTGTGAATCAGGTAATAGATCATTGGGCGTCATCGCTGATGGTGTGGCGGTCTGGGGGTTAGCTGTGAGGGTAGCCAGCTTTGTATTGAGCTTGAGTGTACCATTAGTAGCAGTCGGCGTGGCAGCCGCATCCGTGATTCTGCGTTTGGGCTGATAATCATAACTCGGGGGCGCGCGATCTGGTAACATTCGCAGGCGCATACGGTTTCGTCCTTCTGTTCTGTCAAGCTTCCATTTGATCGGAGAATCCGCTTCAAAGATTGCACATGGTCTATGGAGTTCGCGATCCATCTTCGAGAAAGTAGCCGCGAGGAAGCTGAAATTGTCTTGCTGGTCTTGCTGGGCTCTTTGATGCTTGAGGTGTTCTGACGCGTAAATATTCTTCATCCACATGCTTGATGCAAGATCGTGGCGGAAAAGAATGTCTTGTTCATTCAGGTCCTCGGAATGCCATTGACGAAGCTTCTCGCGTCTCTTCGCGACGCGAGTTTTGGCTGTCTCCTCGGTCTTTTCGTTTTCTGCAGTGACAAAGTCATCCCAAGATTTTGACATGACTCCAAAGAACAGAGAATCGAGCTCCGCGCGTTGATCGTCGACCCACTCAACAAACGTCTCGTTGTCGAGTTCCATGAGCTTCTTAAAGCCAGAAGCCAAGCTTCGGTGTTCGCTGGTCATAGCATTCTGGAACATGGACGACGTCTCATCGGGTTTCTGGACAAGCATGATTCGCCAGAGATTTGCTGCAGCAAGACGAATCTTCTCCCTCGAATCAACAAGCTTCAGATACAGCTGATAGCAGATCAACTTCAAGAAGTTCTCTTCACTGACATCAGAGGACAAGACCACCGTCTGCCAATACAAGAGTTTGTCCATAAAAGCCAGTGCTTCATCCTCCGGGACTTGGGCGCTGTCCAACTCTGATAGGCGAAGAAGAACGACTCGAAGGAAGACACTCTTGATAGTCAGAATAGCTTGACTACACAACCGTACGCTCTTGATCTTGGAGATCTCTGGGCGTTGTAGATACTCAAGCAGTGTTCCCGCAAAGTCTAACAAAGGCTCTGCGCCACTTAAGAACCAGCCTTCAAAGATGCATTCGCCTATATGTAGAACAAAGCGCGCCATATTCTGAAGAAGTTTAGGCTCCCATAACGACTTCTGGTCGAGTTGAATGGTATTCCCGAGTTGCGAAATTGTGTTGCGCAATAAGTATGATTCGAAATATGCTTGATGTTCTTGGAATCCTGGTGGGACTTTTTGGAATAGACCGAAGCCAGGAAACTCTTTCCGAACCATCACTTGGTCTACGAACACGATGACAACAAGTTCAAGCAATCCTTCAACTAATGAATTGCTCACCTTCTGTTGAGTTAATTTCTTCTTTGGTGACATGACAAGATTCAGTCGAGCAGAAGAAGGACTGAACTCGGATGGGCGAGAAGTTAGGAGAATGAACGACGACCCTCGTCTTAAAGGCGTAGCTCTAGGTGCAGTAGGACTTGGAGGAAGCATTGTCTCCACTGTTGAGGTTCTGACAATGGGAGCCGGTGTTGTCGTTGCGCGTGAGATCGGTCGGATGATGACATCGTCCCCTTCAAAAGTCAAGGCTGAATCTCGAGAGTTGAGTTCTGTCTCAGCACTGACAGCATCGGTGCTAACAATAGCGGGGAAAAGCACTACCAACAAGAGGCGGATGTAGTCGGACGTGACTGCAAAATCGCGGAACTCGACAGATTTTGAGTGTAAGTCGGCAAAGAATCGAATGACTGTGTGCAGGACTGTTGCTTGCCCTCCTAGGCGCTGACTCCTAGGTTGATGCGTTTCTGTCAATGGTCAGTAGTTGCTATAGTGGCTAAAAGGTGTGCATTGCTCACGACGTGATTCCAATTCTTTGGTCAGAGACATGGATCTCCGTCGATTGGTAGCGGCTGGTACAGTTAACCCGGCTTTGGAAGCATTTCCATTACCTTTCTCCGCAAGAGGAGAATCTGGATCATCTTGATGGATAAGGACATCCTTCAATCCGTGCTGAAGCATCCCAGTAATGACTGGCAAGGCATTGGGATAGACGACTATGCTATTATTGAAATTCTCCAGAAGGCTGAAAAGCTCGAAAGAGCGTTCGAAATCGATGTCGGCGACATCGTAGCTGAATAGTATGGAAAAGCAGATTGGCCATAATGTTGGAATGTCCCACCATCTTTTCAACCGGTATCGCAAGATGGCAAAGCCGCCTGTCTTGCTGTTGGAGAACTTTGACACATAGGCTGGGCCATGTACCACGAGCAGACGGGCCAATATTTTTGTTCCATGCACGATCACCTCCGGGTCATCTTCTGTCAAGAGATGGAGTAACCACTGTACCGCATCAGAATCCTCATTTGGCTTGGACCGATCAATTACACTCACCTTATTTGTTACAGTTCTCGCAAACTTTCGAATGTGGGTGGTATTGCCTTTCTCGCATAAAAGGTCTGCGTACATTTCTAGAACCTTGTTGCCGAGCTGTCTTCTGGTAAGGGTAGTCGACACGATATCTTGGGAGTCCATCATGGTCATTGTGTTTAGCGCTGGCCGGCGAGGAGCTTCCTGGTTCGTCCTAGATCTTACTGGAAGGGTTCCAGCTAATCCTTTGGGTGTCCTGGAAGCGGAAGAACTAGTGGGCTTGTGATATGCATAGGTAACGAACAAAGCCAGTGAACGGAAAACCTCGGAGGTCATATTGCATTTGACTAAGCAGAGCAGCGCTTCCATGAAAGAAGGAAATACATCGTGAGTGAAGACCTCTGCTTTGAGAGCATCTAAGAACCTCTTGACGATCCCTGAGATATCGATTAGCGGAAATACAAAAATAAATGCGGGACGACTTACGCATTCGATGCAGCCTCAACGAGTTGAATTGATGGGATTTGCTTTTGACACCAAACACGATGAATTGCCTGTAATACAATTTTTGAGTGATCAATGCAGTCTTACGCCACATGTCGAAGTCTATCAGAAGGATTCGGTAGGCTAATGGATTGATGATATACGAATCCTCTGGCTTCTCATGATTGTAACCAACGAAGTCTAAGACAAGACTGAGAAGCTGGAAACCAAGCTGGTCGCGATCTTCGCTAGTCATCAACGTAGGTTCAGGACCTGACTTGGAGGCGACAACGACTCCAGCACCAATTTTGCCACGAAGAAGAGCACCTAGGATAGAGTACCCTTGTTCTTTCTCCATGGCCTCGCTATTTCGCCAGCTGCCCTTGATGCTTTCGAACAAGATTTCAACAGCTCGAACGATATCATCTTTGGTGTTTGCATCCTCAACCAACTTCAAAGATATGCCAGTGAAACCCCCGAGTCGCCACATTATGTCATCTAATGATTGTGGTACAACGACGACAGGATCGCCAGTGAGAACAGTAGTACCATGGGTCCGAGATAAAGCGTCATTGATGGATGGAATAGACGCATTAACGGCTAGAGATGTTCCATTGTTGTGGGTCAATTGATAGAGATGGCTCGCTGCTATTTGATTCAAGCCACGCAGAAGCTGTGATTCATGTCCGTTGTACCGGTCATCGTCTCTAAGCACAGCTGTCGGCAAGATGCTTAGTATGATCCGACTTTCCGGCATGACCGTACTTGCTCTTTGTCGAATAGCAGTGAGAATCTCTGAAGTTTCGTCTTTGCCGGGGTGTAGCAATTCGTTGCGCATACTTAGCGCCGCCGAAGCTTCGTATGTTTGGAACCCTCCAAGTCCGTCCTGGAAGTTACCATTGTAGCGAGGTCCAAGTCGAAAATGTACGGCGATTAAATCGTCACTCAGGGCATCTTCGAACAGATGAGCAGATGCCAATGACCAACGCGAGAAAAGAACTCGAGGGCCTAACTTTGACGACAAATCATGGGGTGTGCCTAGGAAAGCCTGTACCGGATTCGTTTTGCTTGATGATGATGAGGCGAAAGATGTAAAGCTATCCGTACTCGCAGCCGAAAGTGCTGGAGGCGACGGATACGGACATTTCGTCGTCTGCTCAACAAATTCTCCGTCCACGTACAATATCGCTCTGCTTGAACTCATTGTCTTTGGTCTTCGATGAACGATTGCGATATGGTACCATTGGTGCTCTTTAAAAACCATAGATTTGAAACGAACACTTGGTCTGGACGAAGACATAGAAGTTTGGAGGATGAAACAGTGTGAGTCCTGTTCAAGGTATCCTAGGACGAAGCAACTCTGAGAATCATCAAAGGCTCCGAAGATAGTGGTGTGACAATTAGGATCAAATTGATCGATGTAGATCCATGCTGTAAACGAATATCCAGCAGCAGTCGATGGTGGTGGAAATGTCCGTCCCAAAGTGGGAAGTTCTACAGAAGCATAACCATGCAAAGACAGGTCGAATTGTATGTACGCAGGGGAGTGAGAAGACTTAATTGCTCGTAAGAGGAATTCAGCTGCTGCAGGTGATTTGTTACAAATGAGAGATTGGGCATCATGTAATGTATTAACCCCAACTGAAATCAACATTTCACAGAGGACTTCCACAGACGCTCTTTCAGAAGTGCCAAGTGGAGAATCAGAGTCGAAAGCAAGGGAAAGAAGTGTCGAAAGTACACCAGTAGCATGCAGAGCCATGAGATTATGAACGGATATGGACGAGATCTTCGTCAAAGTGAGAATGACAACCAGGGCAGCTGGATTGATTGGAGTATCCGGCTGTCTAGGCATTGTTCTCCAGAAGTCGATGATTGTGGGTATGATATCTGCATTGTGTATCAAAGCACTTTCCTGGAGGATTTCTTGAAGCCTGGTCTCGATGAATGCTAGAATCTCCTTGTCCTTAGCATCAACATCTTTGTCTGCTGTACCAACTGAGGTCTGATCATTTTTGGATGGAGCCAGGCTGGGAGAATTTTTGCTCAGGGGCAGATGTCCTTCCACAACCTTGAGACACAGGTCTTGTAGTCTCTTGTCATCAAGAGCAAAGGATAGAAGTCGCCCAAAGAGCTGAGCTTCACTCCATGCGTCGGATTCGCTTCCGCCAATCCCGATGCTGGCTATCGTCTGCTCTAGAGCTGCCCAGCCTCCGCCTTCGACTCTACGCTTGAAGTATCGTCGATTTCCATAATGTTCCCTGAATGTCTGTGCCAATATTCCTAGTATTGCCTCCAACAACCCAAACAGCTGTAATTTATCCTTTTGACTTCGTTTCGTAGGGTGGTAAAAGCCAGAGAAGGTGCGCAGAGTGTCTAAAAGAGTTTGAAAGCCGTGAAGATGGCGGAAGTTGTCATTGGCTTTGGATCCCTCCGAAGCAGCAATGAGGTACTGCCGGATAGACTGGCACTGGTCTGCAAGTATGCCCAGGTCGGGATAGGAGTTGCCCATGGGCTTTTGCAGGGTAGTCGTGAGGTTGTCTAGGAGAAGCTGTAGCTCTGCGGTAGCTTGTGTGCTTTCAGGAGGACCGGATGCCGCCGTTGAGGACCGCGTCCGCCGCGACCTTGCAGACATTCTTGTGTACTCCTGAATCTCCAGACCCAGATCAAGGCTTTCTAGCCTCCTGCATTGGTCTCCCTCTCTCAAGCCCGTGGGAGTTCCAGGCACCTGTCAGACGTGGAGATCATCGAATATCTTGTGCAGGCCGGAGGTTCTCGAGAAGCTCTAGACTGCCAAAGAGAAAAAGTCTTATCGGTGTACAGTCGCAGCGGAGGTAAGGCACGCTTGCTGTTCCTGCATTGATTCGTGGTGAGTAATTTGTGGTTGTGGTTCTGGTTGTAAGGCGCTGACTTTCATGGATGAGGCTGAGTCCTTGATCGCCAACGGCCTCGCGGTTTCGAGTGCGCAGGTCTTTCGCGTATGGACTGGGACCAACGCTTTGCAGAACAAAGTCGTGTGAGCATTATTGGGAGCAATTTGCGAGGGCTATAGATCAAGATAAAGGCCGGATGCATTCTATTCAGAGTGATCATAATTGTCTATCAGTATGTAGGTACAGTAGGCTACATGTTGTATGCAAACAATTTCTAGCAAGCTACAAGGTAGCATTCCTCGCTGCCTTCGTCTATCCAGATCCAGCTCCCGTCAAATCCCAGTCCCGTCTCCCTGTTCGCCCCTTCACGTGCCCTTCGAGTCAGGCGGCAGTGTCAGACAGCCTTGAGTGGCTGTCAGCTTGCCCGCTTTCTCAAGTTGTACCTGGCGAGCAAGTCATCTGGACAGTGGATGATGCGATAATGGCGCTGAGACATATTCACATGGGGAAGCAGCAAGAGGGCGCAAGAAGAGCTGTTGTGTCGAGTAATGCTGGTTGCAGCCTGCATGATTAAGAGCTCTCAAGCGCGGGATGATAGGACGGGAATAGGTACAGCAACTTAGCCTTACTCAGGTTGCCCCGGATTCGGCGAAAGAGCAAGGCAGTCAACCAACAACAAGCTTGTTGAATGAGCGAACCAACGATGAGAGAATGGGAATTACAGCTCAGCATCATCGATGAATGAGAATGAATACATGTGTATCTTGAATAGCCGGATTCTCAAGTGTCACTGTATTGTCTTGTCCGACTATCGCAAGGGAGACCGTGACGTTGTGACTCGCCTTCAAGTTGATAAGAGGCGCACTAGGTCTGATTCAGCTTAGCTCCACTCCATTAGCACCGCTTCGCCCCAGCCTGCATTTAGGCCACTGCTGGAGCTCGTCCTCATCCTCTCTTCCTCCATCTTCATCACAATCAACAACCTCTCCCATCCTCGAAGACAGCTCAAATAACTGTCTTCACCCCCATCAACACTCTTCAGTTTTCCATTTACTATCTTCGTCCGCAGGCAGACTCCTCTCAATCATTCTATTCACCATCATCATGCGTGGGCTTATCGGCTTCACGCTGTTGCCGCTGCTGGCGTCATCGGCACCCACATTCAGCACAGAGACCATCCACGAAGGTGCTGCTCCTTTGATCTCCTCGACCAACTCTGTTGAAGTCCCCGATTCCTACATCGTCGTCTTCAAGAAGCATGTCACCGAGGCCTCTGCCTCAAGCCACCACAGCTGGGTGCAAGACATCCACCTTGAGGCAGAGACTCAACGGACAGAGCTTCGAAAACGCTCGCAATTCCCTATTACGACAGATATCTTTGAGGGCATGAAGCATACATACAACATTGCTGGCAGCTTCCTTGGATACTCCGGCCACTTCGATGACGCTGTCATCGAGCAGGTCCGAAGACATCCTGATGTAAGTAGCTCACCTTTCCATTCTGCTTTCATCGATTTCAACTTCGAAACAATCGCAATTATTCCATCCTGCTTGGTTCTACCGTTCTAGAGCTTATCTGAGCTTGTTGCCCACAAAGCGACCCCATCCTCGAGCTGTTTTGAGGCAGTTGCCGAGGATACGCAATCGGAAACTCCCCACGTGATGCATTCTTATCATCAGTCTTCCTTCACTATCCACAATCTCACCTCAGAAGCACATCGCTGACTCATTTTTGAACAGGTCGAATATGTCGAGAAGGATTCCGTTGTCCACACTATGGAAGATACCGAGGGTGAGCTAGAGAAGAACGCCCCATGGGGTCTCGCTCGTATCTCACACCGAAAGAGCTTGGGATTCAGCAACTTCAACAAGTACCTGTATGCCGCTGACGCTGGTGAGGGTGTTGATGTTTACGTGATCGATACCGGAACCAGCATCAAGCACGTTGACTTTGAAGGCCGAGCACACTGGGGTGCCACCATCCCAGCCAACGATGCTGATGAGGATGGAAATGGACACGGAACTCACTGCTCCGGCACTGTCGGTGGCAAGAAGTACGGTGTTGCCAAGAAGGCTGAAATCTACGCCGTCAAGGTCCTCAGATCCAACGGTTCAGGAACCATGGCCGATGTCGTCAAGGGTGTTGAGTGGGCGGCAAACGCCCACACTGAGAAAGCCAAGAAGGGAAAGAAGGGCTTTAAGGGTTCTGCTGCCAACATGTCTCTTGGTGGTGGCAAGTCTCCTGCTCTTGACCGTGCCGTAAACGGTGCTGTTGAAGCTGGCATCCACTTCGCTGTTGCTGCCGGTAACGACAACGCTGATTCCTGCAACTACTCTCCAGCTGCTGCTGAGCAAGCTATCACTGTTGGAGCTTCTGCTCTTGATGATTCTCGTGCATACTTCTCCAACTACGGAAAGTGCAACGACATCTTTGCTCCTGGTCTCTCCATCCTGTCCACCTGGATCGGTAGCCCATACGCCACCAACACCATCTCTGGTACTTCCATGGCTTCCCCACACATTGCTGGACTTTTGGCCTACTATCTCTCTCTTCAACCAGCTTCGGACTCTGAGTATGCCGTTGCTGCTATCACTCCCAAGAAGTTGAAGGCCAGCATCATCAGCATTGCCACTGAGGGTGCTTTGTCTGATGTTCCTGCTGACACTGCCAACATCCTCGCCTGGAACGGTGGTGGATCTTCCAACTACTCTTCTATCATCAAGGCTGGTGGATACTCGGTTGGTAAGGCTGACAAGCCAACCAACATGCCCACCACCATTGAGCTTTTGGAGGAGGCCATTGAGAAAGACTTAAACATGATCTCCGGCGAGATCGTCAAGGACACCAAGTCCGTTATGTCCAAGACCGAGAAGTTCTCCAAGAAGATCCAGAAGATGGTTGATGAGGAACTCCACGAGTTCTTCGAGGAAATCAGCTCGTAAAGAGTTGATTCGTACGACACGACACGCAATCTAGGATGTACCCGCTAGTCAACACGGGAATTTTTTCATTACAGTTTTGAGGCATGGTCATGGTTCGGAGCTGGTCGAGGGCTTTCCTATTGTAGGCTTTATGCATTTTTGATTATAGGCTTTTCCTTGTGTCTTCAGATCGTGGGTTTCTCTGTTGTGATACACAATAGATTCATTCTTGAATTGTAACAATCTACTCTCAGCTTGTGTGACTCTTTGTGACTGTGGGCTGCTCTCGTGTACCCCTAATCTCTTGGGTGTGTACAGACATTAGATCAGGGAATTGACTAGTGAAAATCGGCGATGAATGATGGTCTTGGTTTCAAAGCTTTTGACTTGAACATGTGAGGTTTGAATTCCAGACATTGGAACGACCTCCTCTCGGGCACCATGAATGTTGGTCCTGCCCATAGTCTAAAAATGTCAAGCTTGGCATCCAGATATTGGAATTGCCAATTCGATACTACATGTAGGCACAATCGGTATCATCATCTTAGACATTCAGTACAGTCCCGATCCCGACCCCGGCCTTCCCGTCATTTCCCGCTTGTACACGTGACAACTAGTCTCTCTTCGGATAGCGTAGATTTTTGCTGAGACCCGCGCTGTTTGCGCTGGTATCGCAATTTCATCACAGCAAAGGGAGGGGAGCGAGTGCTTTTCCTGACTTGGTGGATGCTGTATATTGTCGGATATCGAGGTTATATCTGTCATGGTGTTGTCTTTTGTGTTTTTTGATGTTTGTTTCTCTCTGATGATCTCGCGTTTCTGGATTTCGGGCGTTGCTGTTGGGGTTTGATTTATGGTTCTGGATATTTTTGAGGTTTTCTATGTTCGAGGCCGCGGTTGAGGTTGCGAGATGAGTTGAGATTTATTGAGATTTCTGATTGCAGACCCTCCCTGCATGGAGCAGTCGGAAGATCCGTGCATGTTAGGGGTTGTTTGGTGTGAGTTGCTTCAATCTGACGAAGAAGGCTGTTGACTTGAGTTCATTGCATATGAATTTCGACATCAGAGTATGGTCGAGTGTTGTGGTACCTTCTCTCGATGTCTGTGATAGTGCTAGCTGCATAGTGTTAGAGGCTCCATGTTATCTTGTTGTCATGTCTATGATGTGTATGCGTGTTGACTCGAGTTCATACTCAACACCACAAGCTGAGGCTCAGATGACTCCAACTCGGGATGGAGTCTAGCCCAGCATTGCTAGGGTCTCCATTTTCATCCTCTGGGATGTGATTGTCCGGCTTTGATCAGCAGACATACATGCCTCTGCTCGCAGCTCTCGCGTGCCGGGGAAAAGATCCTGCCTGGCATCGAGGAATACGACTAGAGAGGTACTGTGTCCCTATTGCCCAAAACCTTGTCAAAGATTACTGTGATACTTTTGACAGCTCTGCAAGTTTCAATAATAGCTTTATAGTGCTATATAGCAAATTCTTCGTCGTATCTCCCCCCTACTATCTTAGTTTCGAGTATAAAGACGAATGAGCATGCGAGTTTATTTATTTTACGCTTTGTTTCTTCATAATTTAAACAGTCTTTATATGTTAATAATATATTGTTCATCACGTCTTGTGCCGTTGGTTTGGAAGCGGGAAAAAAGGCTCTACTACAATAGTGGTCCCTTCGTCGTGTTCCCTCCTACTATTCTAATTTCGGGCATGATGGTGTATTCACTGCGTGAAGTTGGTTGGCAGAATACACTGCAAAGTTTCCACTCCTCCTCCTTTGTACTGGACTACTCACCAAATTTCTCTTGGCCAATTTTTGAGGTTTCATGAATGGATCAGCTGTTTGGCCAAATATTTATTGTCCAATTAAAAACAAGTTTCATTTTTATTTTTATATTTTTGCAAGATGCTAGCGATGCCAGCATCGAAGACAAAGATTAATAACTCAACGAAAAAGACTCCAACAATAAGATAAAGAAGCATTTAGGGACTCTCCCAGGCTTCCTCAATCTTTTGCTTGCCGGGGCAGGTGTGGGAAGAGCTCTTAACAGCAACAACTTCCACATCACGTGCAAACTGCTCATCTAGCTTATCTTGCATAGCAATAGCCTTAGCACCTTGTGTAACTCATGTTAGTGCTTTTGAGTAGATTACATGGTGATTACCAAGTCGAATAACGAGTGTAGCTCGCTTAGAACTAGTGCAAAAAAGGGGGCAGGTCAAACATTAAGTCTGAAACATCAGCTTATTCTGTGTAGATCAATCCACTGATAAAACGCTTGATCTATTGGTCAATGCTTTTCCATTAGTCAAAAGGCCCTAAATATGGCCAAAAAGGCCATTCTATTGGCAAATAGAATGTTTGGTGAGTAGTCCGGTACACCTTCCCAATTTGCAACAGGGACGGAGTGAATTTCATCTGAGGTGAAGCTGCAGCCTTAACGTCTCTTTTCTTGTCTATATAAGCAAGTCAGAGACCTCGAAACAACTTCTTCCTTTCTTTCCACCTACACCTGACTTTTCTCCTTCTTCTCTGTACACTATCATACAGCCTTACAACCACGACCCATTCTCACCAGCCTCACCTATCTCAGCTTCGTCATCTTTGCTTGGCTATAAAGGCTGGGAAGATGTCTTCATCCTTCCCACTTAAACCACACTTCCACATAGCTGAAAGTGAGGCCTCGCAGTTCAGCTGTGAGTATTAAATCCCATGACTTTTACTCCCGTTGAAGCTGACCATGGTGGAGTACAGTACATACACAACAGGCCTACAATAGTCTTACAATAGGCTCACGATAGGCTCACAATAGGCTTCGGCGCCCGCCCTCACATTGCGCCCTGTGGTATTCTGCAAGGCATGCCTGTTCGAGCGTCATTATAACCACTCTAAGCTACAACCTAAAAACATGTGCAACATTTACTCCCCAAGCCGAGAGCTCAGGTTCCGTCAACATATGCACAGCTTGTTGACAGGCTCATTGGACCTGAGCTCTCGGCTGGGTCGAGTAGACAAGCACTCTACAAAATCCAGCAACAATAGGCTACAATAGTCTACAGTAGTAAGTGTCACATCCAACAACACTTCAAACTTCTTACAAAGTTAACTCCAGCAGAGACGCCAAAACGGGCCAATTGTCTCCTCCCAAAGGAGGTATTGTGTTTTCGAGTGTGTGCGCACTCGTTGGGCGGGGGACTTGCAGTTACTCGCTTGTAAGTCTTTGGATGTTTGCAGGACTCTGGGCTGCTCCTTCCTTCTCAACGTCCTCAGACTAAGTGATTGCGCTAACGACTGTTGACCATAAAAGCTCCTCCTCTCCTCGACTTTCTTCCTCCTACATAGTTCTCGTCTCACTTTTGGTTAATACTGCTACCATTGCGCAAGTACTTCATCGCATTCTAAACCCAG
Organism: Mollisia scopiformis; assembly: GCF_001500285.1. Lineage (NCBI taxonomy): Eukaryota > Fungi > Ascomycota > Leotiomycetes > Helotiales > Mollisiaceae > Mollisia > Mollisia scopiformis. The sequence continues at coordinate 664,528 of NW_017263608.1, forward strand.
TATAACTGCCGGATTCATTTCAAGGCGAGTTAACCCCCAGCAATGCTGCGGCGCGACTCTCATCGTCTCGATCGTCGCAAATCAACATCATCAGTCCACAGCACATCAGAATCCATCAATCTCGAAACTGCCCGACATCACGCCCATACAGCAGCCATGTTAGCCTTCCTCCGAGCTCAACAAAGAAGCAGCGCCGATTCTAGCCATAATGGAGATGCTCATTCGAGAAGCAACAATAGCAACCATGTCTCCTCGAATAGACAATCCCTACCTCCGCAGACCACAACCCAGGATGGAAACCGGGTGGTCCGGCGTCAACAGAGCGTTCGTTTTGTTGGTCCTAATGGACTGGAAAGACGGGAGTCTCTCACGAGAGCAACGCAGACCACAATCCAGCCACAATTAAGCTCTGCAACACTCAGACCCATGGCAATGACGACAAACGCACCAGTACCTGCAGCCTACCGTCCTCCAAGCCGCTCATCCTCTATTGGCAAAGCCTCAAGTCACAAGGTTGCGGAGGGTTTGATGGCAGCGAACGCTTTCAAAGAATATTACACGCAAGAAGATGATGTCGCTTCTACACCTTCTTCGTATCGTCGTCTCCGACGCTCCAAATCCATGTTCAGTCCTCTGAAGGCTCCAAGTATTTTCTATACGAATGGAAGCCCGAAAAGGCTCGAGAGCATCTCTAATGCAGGGCATATGAGATCCTATTCTCACACTCCGACAAGTCAGCCGACGCATCCTGCATTACGAGCCCCGAAGTCGATGGTTGTCCTCAACAATCGTGGACATTCAGGAACCGATGAAAAAGGACGAGACCGCGAAGAGATTCAGCAAGCTCGTGACAGATTCTTCCACGAGAAACACAGACAACGGCTTCGAGAACAGCCTTCTTTTCTCTTTCGCTCCAAAGCACAAAGACAACAGCCATTTCGAAAGTCTGTGCGAAGCAGCAGTACCAACAGCTATGGCATGCCGACTGATCTCCTGAGTCCCGCAGGACAAACCAAATCATCGGGCTTGAAGGCTGCGGCACGAAAAGCATCCAAGAACATCAAGAATAAGCTCAGACGAGTCTTTGGACGCAGCAAGGATGAACCAGTTATCATTCCCCACCAACAGGTTGAGGCGCGTGAGACTCATGTCCGCCACTACAATGGAGACTTAACCCCAGGGCAAGAGCAGTTTGAGGGCTTCTCCAACATCCCTCACCCCGACGAGTCAGCGCTATCGCGGGTTGCGTCTCGAGTCCCTTCAATCCACACTGCCACCTCGAATCAGCAACTGCGGTCCCATGCTGGCAGTGTTAAGAGCTTCAAGAGTGATCTCAGCGATGACAAGTCCCGAGTCACTGTCTTAAACACTGGCGCCAATGCTCCAAGACCTATCGAACGGGAGCGTGATCATCAACGACTCTCAATCATCAACGAAGTTGGCACTCATCATCCTTCGTCTTCATATTATCGGAAGCACAAGCATACCAATCAGATATCTCCGTACCCGAGAATCGAGGACTCTCGAATCCCCCAGCCCTCGCCGGACATTCGAATGGCACGTAGTACTTCAGGTACGCCAGCTACTATACGGCAGGTGCCGGCCAGTACGGGCAGTGATCGAAGTAGTTCCAATCAATGGAGCGTACCAGAATCCACCATCCAGTCACGGACTTCCAGCGACGATGTCTTTTCTCCAGCTGGACAGAGTGGGGGGCCCAAATTGTCCCTTCGAAGATCGTACTATGAGAATACGGAATCATACTTGAGCCTTCCTACACCACAAGGCATGAGTCCACAGAAGATGGCAGATCGGAATGAGCGATTGATGCCCGAAACCAAGGTTATTCGAGAAGCAAGGACGACATTTTTTGGAGGGTCGACATACACAATCTCAAGGAAGACCAGTCCCTTCCGTCGAGCTATGGCAGAAGTAAGCCAGAATTCGAACGATCTTCAATCGTCCGACAATGCGTCTATTATTCGAAACCCGCTTTATTTGGCTGGCCAAATCGAGGCTTCAGCAGACATTGCGCATCAAAGCTCCGGACAATCAGAGAAAGCATATAGCGAGAGTGTTTACTCGCGGACAACAAGTGGTCAGACTCCAGCTGCGGCTAATAGTTCCACTTCGCTTCCGATGTTGACGACAAACGTTCCAATGATGGTTCCCACGGCTCCAGGGGATGTGGTCATAATTGACCAAACTGTATACCGACCTTCTGGGCCACACAATGTCGGTCACAGTGTCACGAGCTCTGGAAGTTCCCAAGAATGGAAGAAATGGATGTCCTCGGAAGTCGGTAAATTTGAACGGACAAAGGAGAACAACGTCACGCCGACGTACATTAATTACACTCTTCCGACAATGCCGAGGACGTACAATACAGGCCATGTTCGGGAGAATGCCCAAATAAATGACGATGATTCGCCTATCGTTTACCAGCCGTTAGGTTCAATCTCCCAGCCCTCCCCGAACATTCAAATTCTGCCATTAAAACCTATCCTAAAGAAGCCAATCCCCGCGGCGCCGCCCCTCCCGCCTCCAATTCCGCCCCGGTCTCCGCTCCGAAAAAAGCTCTCAAAAGCTTCCTTAAAGTCCCAGAACTCGTCGGACAATGGACGAGCTCGAAGTGCTCCAAATTCGGCTGCTTCCAAAAAATTGCATAAGAGGAGATTGTCTGGCGGCCCTGGGGACATTCAAAATAGCCAGAAACTGGTCGAGAACTTTTTGAATTCTCGAAGGAAGAGAATTGCTAGTGAATCAGATGACGTGGCTGGTGCCTTCCTGTAGTCTTATTATTATCACTTTTCACAGTTCCGCAATTCGGGGGACATGCAAGCATAGATTAGCTTTACGCTCTCCCTCCGTAGAATACCAATCAAACAATTTCTGCTTCTTGTACATCCCTGACTTAAGAATACTTGCTGGACATGGCAATTTCTGTTCCCCATACGCTGTGGAAAGGAACATCAAAGTTCACAGAAACATAACGGGTCCAAGACACCTATAGTCTTCTGCAGATTCATAGCAAAGGACATGCTCAAGAATAGGGAATTCATGGTAATGAGTTGTGCAAGACCTTTCTCCACAGGCCAGAGAAACATGCATGGAACCTTGCCCAACGTTTCCATAGCGCTCTCATCTCCTTTCCAGATACCTTTGGCACGGTAACAACATCGAGGTACAAGTAGTATGAACAAATCCAGAGCTATGCTCTAATTGAGAATGTGCTAATGCAGGTATCGAAGAGTCTTCCATTGTCTAACGCCATCCTATGTACAATATGCTCCTTTGTCATGCATCCTCATCTCCATAATCCCTGGTTGAATTCTAATCATCGTAGCCATCGAGCGTCTTTCTGGGCGTCGTAGGAACTATAATCGGATCAGCACTAGGCTCTACAGTCTCGTAAGGTATATTTTGTACTTGGGTACGTGAGTGGTATCTCCGGTCTTGGTCCATCTCCCAACCACTTCCTGATCGGTGGCACAACAACGATAGTGACAGGTCCCATAGTACCGATAATGAGGGAGTAGAAGATAGCTGGCTTCTCAATTGCAGCCCATCGGAAGTACCGCAAAGGTTGCGACCAGAATCGTGGAAGGGCAGACATCGTAGCTGAGAGCATTAGCACGTAGCCACAGCATTGGAAAAACGTCGACCTACTCAATTGGCTGTATGCAACGCCTCCTTGAATCTCTTTGTTGTGTTGCAGAACTGTTGCAGACCTGGGATTTCAGATCAGCTTGACGTTCGAGTTGAAGTGGAGCTCCGATTGGGATCACGTGCAGCTAGCATCCCTGCAACAGCCCCAAAAGTCTTGGCAAATGCATACGTTTCCTAAAGCTCAAGACGCGCAACGATAAAGTGAGGAATCGCTGCAAGAACAACAACGACAATGAGGTGGCTACTTTCTTTCCTCATACTTGGACTGCTATCTGTGGTGCAGGCAGTGAGCTCCAGTGGAAATCGATTATTGGTTGTGCTGGAGGAATTGGCAGAGAAGTCGAAATACTCGAAATATATCGCGGACCTTGAAGGTGAGGACTATCTAGCCCAATCTTGAGCATGAATTGTACTGATACTGTGCGCTACAGGCAGAGGATTCTCAATCACTTTCGAATCACCGAAGAGCGACAAAGTTGCGTTATTTGAACTCGGCGAGAGAGCGTACGATCATGTCTTACTGCTGCCCACCAAAGCCAAAGGTATTCCATGGAAAATTGTAGGACGAAGTCAATGTGCTGATATTCGATAGGCCTTGGACCAGCTCTGACGCCGAAGCTCCTACTTGACTTTATCAATGCTGGCGGCAACATTCTCTTGACCCTCTCTTCATCGACGTCCACCCCAACTTCATTAGTATCACTCCTTCTCGAACTCGATATTCACCTTCCTTCGGATCGCAAAGCTCTTGTTATCGATCACTTCAATTATGATACCCTGAGCGCTTCCGAGAAGCACGATGTTGTCCTCGTTCCAAGACCAGATGCCATTCGACCAGATATCAAGAACTTCTTCAGAGGAGAGGGCAAGGGAGGGGAAGTCATTGCATTCCCACGAGGTGTTGGACAAGAACTGGGAAATGCAAGCCCGTTGTTGACACCAATTCTCCGAGCTCCTCGCACCGCATACTCATACAACCCCAAAGATGATGTTGAAGGTGTTGAGGATCCATTCGGTGTTGGATCCCAACTGTCCTTGATCACCACGATGCAAGCTAGAAATTCTGCTCGCTTTACCGTTATTGGATCTTCAGAGATGCTTGAGGATGCTTGGTTTGATGCCAAGGTCAAGCGCAGTGTGGGCTTGGGTGGTGTTGGATCTGATGCCAAGAACGTGAAGACTGCCAACCAGGCTTTCGCAAGGGAAGTCACTGCCTGGACATTCAACGAGATTGGTGTTCTCAAAGTTGGAAAGATTGAGCATTCACTCAACGAGGGTGGTGTCAAGAGCAACATCACCAATCCGAAGATTTACAGAGTCAAGAACGATGTGGTAAGTACACAGTCTCACTCGGTAGAAGAACATGCTAACTCCTTTTAGACTTATTCCATTGAGATCTCCGAGTATTCTTGGGACAAGTGGGTTCCTTTCACCCCACCTACAGGCGATGTCGTTCAGCTCGAATTCTCCATGCTATCTCCTTTCCACCGCCTCCCTCTTACCCCATCTACCACAACGAAAGACTCCACCATCTACACTACCAGCTTCCAGCTTCCAGATCAACACGGAATCTTCAACTTCAAGGTCAACTACAAGCGGCCATTCCTCTCCAACCTCGAGGAGAAGAACACTGTTACCGTCCGACATTTTGCACACGACGAATATACAAGGAGTTGGGGCATCAGCGGAGCATGGCCATGGATTGCTGGCATTGGTGCTACTGTTAGCGGGTGGGTGGTATTCGTTGCGATTTGGTTATGGAGCAAGCCTGTGCCGTTGAAGTTGACGACAAGCGGGAAGAAGGTCCAATAGGTGCATAGAGGAGTCTGAAAAGCAAATGAATCTAGGTCATGGGCGGGGAACTCTGTATCTGTATAAAACAAGACAAAAGTGTATAGGACTAGCATGAATGCAATGTCCAGGGGTTTATGGAGCATTTTGAGCACAAATTCATCCAGGAACTCTATCCCTTTTTACGCGATAAGTGCGCCCTCCTTTTTTTCCTTCAGTTGTTCTTTTCTCTAGGGAAATTACCACATTCAACAACACTACAGCAAAAGGACCGCGGTTAGAAGATCACTTTTCCTACTTCCACTTTCACGTTTGATTGCTATACGAGCACTATCTACTAATAATTATCCTTTTCCTCGGGGACAATGAGAGTTCTGAATATCTGACTCTTTGTTAAACAAGACAAGACTATATACAGAGTACAAGCAACCGCACTCGACTACCCTCAACAACAATACTAGCTATAATCTCTGAATCGCTGACCAGACATTATCACAGCTACAATGTCGGTTGTCTCTTCAGACCAAACTAATACCCAGCCCAAACGAGTGCACTAAATACCCGACCTTGCCAAGCACCGCCTCTGAATGCTTTATTTTACTTGCTTGCGATTCTTTTCCAAGCAGATAGAAACGTATTCTTAGACTTGTTTACTATTCTTTTTTAGCGTGATGCGCAGCCTCAATGTCCGTCCTCTCTCCTGACATTTTTCGCTTAGCTAACTTCTTAAGTGCATACCTAAGTTGCGGAGAATATGTGGGTCTCTACTATCTGCGCACCTTGTACTGTAAACTGCGTGTAGAATCTTGGTACGTTCCAGTATTTAGGAGCTCTTCACTGAGTTATCTTCTATTCCCTGCACACTTGTTCCTTTGATACACAATATAAGTTACTTAGCAGAGAGAATAACCCCGAAGAAAACCACATTGGTCATGTAGAGAAGGTTCCGAATGATGGATGCGTTATCAGACATTTGGCCATCGCTCAAGGTTTGGTAGAAATCTTCCATAGATTAGCAAGAAACACTCCTTTTGTAAGTCAACTCCGATTTTCCGGTGGACTTGTACAATGTCCGGAGGAGTCTCAACTCTGTGAGCCATGTAGAGAGGGTTTTCGAGTAATCGATGTATTATTGGATGTCTGACTATCGCTCGAGGTCTAGTTCAGTTCTGCCATGGCCTGGCGGAAGTGACATTGCAACTAACCCTCAAAGATCTCGGTCGTCCCTGCCGTTAAGAATCCCCATTGCCTTTTCCTTGCCATTAGTGACTCGGATATCAATCTCCCAACTTTTGCCGCATACTCAAACTCTGTTTCTCAAACGCATTTTTAAAAAAATCCCTTAGCGATCACTGAGTACTGTATTCAAGTTCTGCTATTGGAACCGACTTTGGAAACTCTGCGATTCTCGTTACTTTTCCACAGCTCTCATTATCTCGTTCGAGTCGCTGCTCCGGACGTTCATCAAGAGGATGGGTAATATATGGAAAAAAGACAGACATTGAAAATGCGCTAATGTCTCGACAGAAGAAGAGAGCAATTGAAAATAGCACTGCGGCTGGTCTCTAAAGGCTAGCCTTAGCCGAACATTCAGATTCTGCTATTAAAGCCTATCCTAAAGAAGTCGATTCTCGCGGCCCCGCCCTCACCGCCTCCGATTCCGACTAAGTCCCCGCTCAGAAAATTGGTGAAGCGAAAATTATCAGGGGAGAGGACGGAAATTGGGGCTGCTTTTATATCTCGATGGAAGAGGATTTTGTTGGGACTGCCACCGCGGCTGGTCCTTGAGAAGCTTGTACCAGATTCCACCCACTCCGGAACTTCGTCCGCAACATACGAGAAAAGACGGACATTGAGGCTGCGCTAGCAGTTCGGCGAAAACGCATTGTAAGCGAGGACGAGGCGAGCTTGGCCTTTAGAGGCGGTGCTTGGGGACTCGTTTGGGCTGGGTATTGGTTCGGTTTATTCGCTTATAGCATCACTTTGCTTGTCTAGGAAGGCTTTACTCTGGGAGAGCCGGGTGCTTAGAACGGGAGAGGGATAGCAGAGATTGCTGGTCTCTCTGGTGGTTGGCTTGAGAGCAACATCGAGGTGAGCAAGTCGAATAAGGGTTGATGACCGTTGTCCTTGACAAACATATTAGATTTCGCGAAGCTTCTTCCTGTGCGAGGACCAAGGCGAGTAAGATGGCTTACCGAATTGAGGCTTCCCTAGACGTTGCACGAATCCCAACGGACAATCGGAGGTCGCTGAGAGAGAGGGAGAGTATATATTGACTCCCGTACGACAAGTGGCAGGACTCTTGCTGTGACACCTTTCTGGACAATCCGAGCTCGTGTATAGCGAGAGTATTCACTCCCGCACGACAAGCAGGACTCCAGCTGGCGCCAATAGTGCCATTTGGCTTCCGACATGCACGACAGACATTCCAATTTCAATCATATATGGCACGACTCCAGTGGTCATCATTGATTGAACCGTGTACAGACCTTCTGGACAATCGGAGATTGTTTACAGCAAGAGTGTTACTCCCATACAAGAAGCAGGACTCCAGCGGCCATGAAACAGTACCATCTCGCTTCCGATGTTCACAACGGGCATTCTGACAATGGCCCAAGAAACGCAAGCTGCGACATAGGCGATGGGGTGGTGGGATTTCTGAGGATAAGTTCCAGTGGTAAGACCAGAATGTATGGTGAGGATTGAGAGATTGCGCGGAGGAGGTTGATTATTGGAGAGTCATTGTTGTTGGATGCAAAAGAAGTACCGAGAGGATTGAGGGCTTCAATGAAATAAATTCAGGGCCAGATCTTGAATGTTAGGCCATGGTTGGGTAATTGGAGCCAGCAGCTGATATGCTTCGTTGATATCCGCTGGTCCTGTCTTTTACCATCCCGCGCCCCCCTCCCCGCTTTAGAAGTTAGTCCAGCGAAAAATGTTAGGAGAGAGAATAGAGATTGAGGGTGCGCTCATGTCTCGACTTCTGGCGAGAAAGGATTGCAAGTAACTCTGACGAAGCTAGCCTTGCGTTCCGAGGTGGTGCTGCTTGTCTGCGCTACTCTGGGCTGGCTACTGGTCTTGTCTGGCACAGAGACGACAGACATTGAGAGCACGTTAATGTCTCGGCGAAAGGGGATACTTAATGCCTTGGATGACAGCATTTGCTTTTCGGTACAGCGCAGCCTGGCGAGGTCAGGTATTTAGTGCACTAGTTTGGGTAGGATATTGGAAGAGACAATAGACATTGTAGCTCTGCTATTGTTTAGTCAGCGATTCTGAGATCGTTGTTAAAATTGGTCGAGAGAAGTTGCATGTACTCCTTAACTATGTGGTTATAGTCTTGTTCAATAGAGAATCAAATATTTGGAACTCTCATTATCCCCGAGGAAAAGGATAATTGACGGTGAATAGTGAGAATATAGCAAACATAGTTGGACGTAGGGGCGGAGAACACAAGTGCCTGCCCTTCTAGTCAGGTTTTTTCTCATGAATTCTGTTAAATGTGATAAGTGTTGCTTTCTTCTACGTTAGTTTAGCTTAGCTTTGGGCTAGCGCTCTTAATCGAAAGCATATTTTTGCTGTTATTCGAACTATATGCTCCTTTGTGTTTCGTTTCAGAGCAGGATTTCTTTTAGATGGAGTTGGGGACTGCAAAAGAAGATAGAAAAAGCCGAGCAAGCTGCTTTGCGTAGGAAAGGATTGAAACATTTTGATAAGATTTCCTCGCTTTTCCAAGTTCCTTTTCCTGGGTAAACTCATAGAACATCAAAAGTTTAGCGATAGGCAAGTTCTCAAAGCTCAGCCGCAACGTTACTTTCAGTGACCACTTTTTTCTTCCATGATCCTAATACTTTTTTGAAAGTTCAGATTTTCCGACAGACATTCTCCGATTTAGGAACCTATTTCGAAGTTTCGGAGGGGAGCTAGATGTCAAAACAAGTCTTCTCGAGGATCCACCGCAACAGGAGCACCTGAAGTTAGGCAAGGCTGGAAGATTGATCAAATCAGGATGTCTGGTGAATACCTTGATGAACAAGATAAACAAAAACCATTGATTCGGAATTTGAGAACTCTTTTCTCGTACCGATTTCCTTGTACATGTCATCAAGATGGAAAAGGTGTGCTTCTCTTGACCTCTATTCAGACCAACCCCCCTTCATCGCGATTGGCGTGTAGAAAAGTCTCCTTCTCTGCAACAACATCGGTCTCCCCCTGGTACGATCCGTCACCACAGCGTTCTTCTATCGAGCCATAAACGAGTGGATGACTCCCTCTCGCCATTAACGCAAAGACTATGTCGTGGTGATTTCGTAAAATTCGTCATGGTCCCATATAGGTGGAATGTTTATGATTCCGAAAATCCGGTCCTCCACATGGCACAAGTTCTCTTGTTCCCATACCCAATCGGTATCTTCCTCTACCGACAAGCTAATGAACGATGCGCGGGGAAATGCGTGTCCGAAAAGGAGCAGACTTTTCTCAATGAGGAAAGCTTGATGCAGCTTTTGACAGAAAGCCGTGCCGTTGAGGCGTCGAGGGCCTGGATTCAGCTCGGCTACATTCCGATGGGGGCAAGTATTGGCGCACACGTGAATAGAGAGCATGGTACTTTCTTGTCTGTTCGTACTTCAGACCTTTCGACCTTTGCAATGAAACATTGTTCCGTCAGATCGATCGGAGGAGTCTTGGGTTGTTTCCCATTCGAAGGTCGCGTGCTCGTACCTGATGTCTGACGGTTTCTGGTGCAAACATTGTGTTTTCGTCTTACGCCAAGGCATCCCGCAAAGCAGAAGTAACAATCTTGTCGGCACTGCAACACATTATTATTGCTTCACTTCACCAATCAGGATCCAGCCCTCGCAAAATCTCTGGGCGTCAGACCAACATTCAGCTCTGCGTTGGACCGGCCGGCCGGGCATGACATAAAATGGAACCTGACTGATCCAGCCTCAAGCAACCTCGAAGCCCGACTCCATGCAACCTGCAAACTCGGAGCAAATGATACCCACCAATTAATCATTTCTAAGCAACCTCATCTATCGTTACCTATCATCTCGAAAGAAGCAAGTGAAATAAGGTTTGATATTCGGCTCATCCTTCCGCCGCTCGAAGCGAGCACCAAAAGGAGACTAATCCCGGAGAGATATAAACCCGACGCGTAATAAGAATAGACCACTCACCACTACTTCTGTGCGTTTACGATACGAGGCACGGCATGGTGCATGTTTACAAAATGTCCATGATGCCCACATGCAAGGTGAAGTCGCCTTTTTCTTCTTCTCCATTTTCTATACTGTGACTTTTCACTTCGTCCAAGTCACTCTTGCTAGATTTTCACTCGGAAGTCTGTTTCCGTTGAGAGGCTGTGCGTAAGGCTTGCCTTTGGTGTCGATACTTCAATTTATTTTTATTCTTGAGTGTACAGACTTCACTTCTTTCCTCTCTTACAGAAGCCTGTCGATATGGCTTCAACATTCCCTACATTCGTAGAGCTCGTAGCTCGAAAGACGCATTCACCAGATAACCTCGCCAATTGTACGATCTCAACTTGCGCCATCTCCAGCTCCTATTACTTCTACCGCGTGTCTCTCAGCGCAAACGTCGCCTTCCTTGTCCTCTTCTCCCTCTCTCTGATCGGATTCGTTGCCACATATGCCTTCACGCGGCGAGCTTTCGCATTCACGTTCGCTATGTCGGCTGGTGTTATTCTCGAAGTCATCGGATATGTCGGACGGATTCAAAGTCACCAGAACCAGTGGGCGCAAACGGGATTCTTGATGCAGATTGTCTGCCTTACCATTGCACCTGCATTCATGGCTGGTGGTCTCTATCTGTGTCTGAGGAGAATCGTCTATGCTTTCGGACCAGAGAACTCTCGCATTGCTCCTGAGTCATATACCAGAATCGTACGTCTACCCCTCGAAACCTACGCATAATCTTGCTAACAAATACTTAGTTCATACCTTGCGATCTCTTGTCTCTCCTACTCCAAGCTGCTGGTGGCGGTATTGCGTCCTCGGCGACTCATACGAATAAATCCCCCACCTCTGGAGACAACATCATGGTTGCTGGACTTGCCTTCCAAGTCTTCACTCTCGGCGTCTTCATACTCCTGTGTCTCGATTTCGCACTCCGCACCCGCAAACGATACAAGTCTATGGGCGAGTCGGCCTTCGATCAGAATCCCCTGTTCATCAAGCTCCGTCACTCCTGGGTCTTCAAGGGCTTCCTTGCTGCTCTTACCTTGGCGACCATCTGCATTTTCTGGCGAAGTGTGTACAGAGTAGTAGAGTTGGCAGAAGGATGGACGGGGAATCTGATCAGACACCAATGGTTGTTTGTTGGGTTTGAGGGAGTGATGGTTATCGTGGCTTGCTTCGCGTTGAATGCTTTCAACCCAGCCTTTGCGTTCAAGGAGGCGATGGAGGGCAAGGGTGGACTGGGTAGTAAGAAGCGAGAGAGAAAGTTGGAGAGGGAGAGGGAGAAGGCGGTGGGGTCCGAGGTAGTCAGTGGGAGTAACAGTGACGTTGATGGAGTGAAGGGTGGTGTTTAAATGTGGGTTGTGATAATGATAGAGGTAGATGATTTGAAAGATACCACGATAGATAGACTTTGATAGATATTTGCGAGAAAATTACAGATAGATGTAGACAATTCAACTTATATCCTGCCTTCTCCCTGCATAAATGTTTGTGATTGAGATTGCTCTTCAAGCTTTACTCAAATATCCGATTTTCTACGAGTTGATGAACTAAGATCGATGTTGGCTTCAAATTGAGTGACATGGGTAATTGGGAGCAACGTCAATAACCATGATGCCAGCTCAGACAATTTGTCCTGACATCCTCAATACATCTTGGATTTGAACTAAGATTCGGTGAGTGCATTTCTTTCAGTAGTGTGGACGCATTGCTTGGAAGAGGTTTTATCTGATTCTCATCTGAGTAATCCTGTACGTTGTTGAGGTGTCCTGTATGAGTACTATTGATATTCCAGGCAGATGTTTTGGGATTTTCAGGTACGAAATTTAGCGCTGCCGGTCCCTGCCTGCCACTTGAAACCCAGCAGCCTGAAGCGAAGGACACCACGAAGATTCACCAATTTCTTATTTTTTTTTTAACAATCAATTGACATTATGGTCACGACAAGATCTCAGATGAATCTTTTTGGCAAGCGCCAGAAATCTGTCCAATCGAGTCATCTCTACAGCTGCGGCGGGCGGTCCCCGCATTTAAGCCTCAACGCCCGCAGCAGCGCCCAGTGGCAGTGCGGTGCGCGCCCTGTTAGGCAGAAACGTCAGAAGTGAATGACTGACTGGGCAACAAAGCAACCTGCAGCTGCCTTGAATCCAACATCATATAAACGCCCTGCCTCTGTGAGTACAATTTGCAACAAATTACCTACAAAAGCATTCGCACTTCAAGGAAGAATTACGCATTGTTCATTCACATTCGCAAAGCACCTCAACACAATGGCGTCCATCCTCAAACAGGCCCGTCAGTTGGCGGGTCTCGAAGGACAAAAGAAGGGGAAGGGAAAAGCACCAAATCGATACCCAGAAGTCATCCAAACAAGCTACACATCCCTAGCAGTAGACTATCCAGCCGACTTCCTCGCTCCCATCCCCGACCCATCAACCATCAAAGTCGAAAGAATCGACTTCAAAAGCACCAAACTCAGCCAGTACAAAGACTTGTACGCCGTGGTCCTAGACAACGTCCTCACGCAAGCAGAATGCGATCAACTCATGACCTACGCCGAGATGTCCAAAGGAGCCCACATAGCAAAGGACGACGAGCCCGCTGACAACGGATGGACGCCCGCGCTCGTGAACGCCGGCAGGAATCACGAGATCCTCGTCCCACACTACAGAAACTCTGACCGCATCATCTGGGACGAGCAGGAAGTGACTCGACGGCTCTGGCAACGCATCATGCAAGCGGAAGGGATGAAGGACTATTTCTCCAGCTTGTCCGGCGAGCAGTATCTCCCCGCCATCGGCTCGTTCCGCGACGGCGAGAAGTGGACCATCACCGAGTACGGCCTGAACGAGCGGATGCGATTCCTGAGATATGGGCCTGGTCAGTTCTTCAAGGAGCATTGCGACGGGACGTACGAGACGCCCGATGGGTCGCAGCGCTCTTTCTACACGTTCCATCTCTATCTCAATGATTCGGCACAGGCGCTGGGGATCAAGAAGGGGTCCAAGGAGGATACGCCTGATTTGCTGCATGGTGGCGCAACGACGTTTCATTCCAATGATATGCAGCATAGGATTGATGTTGATCCGAAGATTGGGCGGGTTCTTATCTTTCAGCATCGACGGTTGCTGCATTCGGGGGATTTGGTCACGAAGGGGTTGAAGTATACGATGAGGACGGATCTGATGTTTCAGTTTGAGAGTCAGAATGAGGAGGGGAATTATGCGGATGGGGTTGTGTTTGAGTAAGCTTCCTCACCAGAGAGAAGGAGTGGTTGAATCGATGCTGGCATGCTTGTGGCGTTCTGCATTGGAAGCTTCTCTCTTGGATAGCCAGAGGTCGAAGACTTCGGGCTGGGAATATATTCTTGCATTTTTTCTCCGGAACTATCGTCATTCAATATGGGATCAGGAGTTGTTTTTGCCATGCTGCTCGTGGATGCGAAGCTGTATACTACTCCTGCGGAAGGCGAGGATGCATGGGTTTCAGATATTCAAAACGGGGATTGTCATTTGCGCTTGCGAGGCCGAAGGAAGATTTGGTGAATCTGGAGTTAAGGTTGCTTGGATGGAAAGGATCGAAAAACTTAGGGTAACTCGGTAACGAAACTCATAGTTTGAATCGATAGATTTCAATCCATTGCCAAAATGTCAAAAGTTGGTGGGGTACACATTGTCTGGGGTCTTCTGATGGAGTAACACGGTTGGGAGGTTTTTGTTAGTAGAGTTTAGTAGATGGGGAAACACTTGAAGATGAATAGAAGCAGCGTGTATCTCATAGGCAAACGGCACAAAAGTATTCAAGTGGATCTCTTCAGCTACGTCTCATTGAATCCCGCTTTGGCTGCACCTTAACGTCATGAACATTTCGTCATGGCCACTTACTAAAGTCCTGGGGGAAATGTGCTTGGGCTTGTAGGTGGTAGGCAGGTTCGATTGTCACATGTTGCGAAGAATTCGGGATCGATGCTTTCATGGAAGAACACACTCAACCATCTTCTACCTTCATTCTTTCTGTGGTCAGTGCGATGCAATTTGAGTGATTTCTCTCCAAATTCCTATGTCATCTTCAGTACTAACATCAAATCCCAGATGCCGTACAATTTTTGAAGGAAATAACATCAAGAACGCCCGCAATGCACCCCTTGCAAGAAATAACTCCAAATTGCTAAGCTTCATGTTAGCAGGTCCACATTTTATTTCCTCTATTCATCTTGGAACCGCTTAGACAAGTTCAAGCAGTTCAAGACCATCCCCAATCATCGTCTAGCTCTATGGTAAGCTCAGCGATCTTGCTGGAGAACAGACTCTTCTCATCCTCATCCTCGGCTCGAGAGACCAACTCACAGTCGACAAAGAACTCGTCGTCTGTGGGTTTACTTTGGACGCCTTGCTTAACGTCATTTTGATCTTTGTCGTCGTCATCGCCAGCTTCATTTTTCTCCACCATGGCAACCACTTTCTTGTCCTTCCTCTTCTCGATGATATCGACGTCTATCGTGTTGGCTGTCATGTAGTGGTAGACGTGAACTTCCTTCTCCTGATTGCGTCGAACGCAACGGCCAATTGCTTGCTTCATGGTAGCCTCGTATTCGTTCTGAGCCGAAATGCCAGATGTAAAGTATGGCTGTAGGAATATAACGTGGTTCGCCCTCTGAAGATTGCTATTCAAAAGTCAGCAAGGAAGCGGAATAGTAATGAGGCGCTGATGATGCCACATACCTGCCAGCCGCCTCTTGGCTACCGATATCCAGGACCAGGACCTTGATCTTACTATCCGCTTGCTGGAATTTGGCAATTGTCTCTGCGCCTTCGGCGTCGGATGCCGCGTAGTCCAACTTAGCGGGCTTGAGTTTTGCTTTGTTCAATGCTTCGACCGTCTTGGTAAGCACTCGATGACCTTGTACAAACAAGAGGACACAGTCTTCGCTGTCGGTGGTGATCTCTTGGATGAGTGACACCACTGCATGGATCTTGTTTCCATATGTTGAGAACTGGCCATCAACATGTCTTTCTTTGACCTTGAGTTCGCTAGCTCGCAGAATATCGACACTTGCGTAGTCTAATTGGCAAGTAATAAGAGGACAGCTACCTTCATCTTCCGACTCTGGAGGTAGGCAACTGGATCTTTGGCATAGCAGATGACCATACGACCCCAGAACAACCATCTTACTAGAATCTGTACGACTATCACAGTTCTGGCAACAGATTCTGTTTTTCTCATGAAGAGTCTTTGCCGATTCATAACGGTGGAGATCATTGAAGACTTCATGTAAGGCAGCGTCCTGATTTTGAAGTGCGGCGGTCCCAACAATGAGTTCTTTAACAGCCCAATGATACCACACACATTGATGCTTTGCTAGCTTGTTCTTCGGAGCCACAATACCGTAGGTGCTCCAGGATAATTGGAGGTTTTTGACCGTATCTGCGTCGAGATCTGTGAGCCCTTTGATTGCTCCGAGAATGAATTTCGAAGCCGCACTCAGATTCTGCGACCCCTTGATGGTAGACTTGTAGTCTGAGAACCTCTTACAGTCCTTACCGTTTGAAACGTCCTTAGGTTCATACTCAAGATAGGCGAGTTTCTCTAGGAGTGACTTAAGGGTCTGCTGTGCGATATTGCGCTCGTGCCCACGTTGTGCAATTATTTTATCGCAATCTAGAGTATCATTTCTGGAGTTTGGCTGAGAATGAGAATTGTCCTTGACGAGCCTGCCATTCACGTCCCTGGGTTTATACACGGCGCTGAAGTAGCTAGCGCAATTGTGCAATGCATCTCTTGCCGTCTGAGCATCACGCTTGGTCACAATATCCCAATACTAGATCGCCCTTGAAGTGTGTTTGTTTTGTCCGGGCCTTCGTTTGAGATCAAAGTTGGTGAAAGCGAATAATTGCTGCATTTCGTAGTAGCCGAGACGGTGGGCAGTAGATGGATAGACGATTCTCCAAGATTCGGACACTGTGAAAGCTGTTACATCAACAATATCCTGAGATCATCAGTATTTAGAACTCTCACTTGAGCTAGGAATACATACTTGGCAAGCTAACTTCTTTAGGAAGTCCTCCTCTCGCCTGTGGACGTTGTTGCGCCACGCAACTGAATATGGTTCATGATAAGCAGCAAGAAGTTCGTAATCTGAATGCAATTAGCCTGCGGGGTCAATATGGCTTGGAAATCTGTACTGACTTGTGGCTTCACGAGTGGACTTCGCGAATGTCTGCTGAGACATCGATGTGTAATCCAGCCTTCCGAGATTAATTCCCAAGAGACTGGCGGCTTTAGCGACACCTCCTTGCGTCTCGAGTTGTGGAGTTGCAGACATAGGCCAGCGGCATTGAGCTTTGACGTTTTGCATCATGACCAGTATTGGGTCTTCAAGGTAGTGATATTCATCAAAGAAGACTCGGCAAAATTCGAACAATTCGAACACCATCGCCTGTCTCTCATTGGCCTGACTGGAAAATTGCTGATTGGAAATCGGTACCGGAATATCATTGGTCTTGAGAAGTGCTCCACTGTGCTCCACCGTCACTTCATCCTTTTTGTACCGATGCATTGGAGATGGCATCTCACTCCATTGGACCTCTTCCCGATGTTTTTCCAAAGATTTGTCAACCTCGTCCCAGAATTCCTTTGGTTTACTCTCGAACAAGGTCGAGTTTGAGGAGATGGCCTTACGTGCAGCTTCATACCACTCAACTTTGGCACCCCGGCTGGCACCGCTGTGTAGTTCGTCCATACCAGCAAGCGCTGCTAGGTCGTCCGTGTAGGCCTCTGCCGTGAGCATTGACACATCTGCAATGATGATCTCTGCCTCTTTGAATTTTTGAACCGATAGTGCTCGCATTTCCTCCGAACTCCTGATCATGATGACCTTGTCAGCGGCTTTGTAGGTGTCGGGCATGTGCTGGTGAATCTCCTCTCGCCATTGGAGAGTCAGCTGAGTAGGTACGAAAATGATTGATGCGTCAAGCCGAATTGAAGAGCCAGGTTCTTTGGACCAGTTCGCATGAGTTTTGGAAGCAGCCTGCTGAAGTATCAGACACAATGCGATGATGGTCTTCCCAAATCCGACTTCGTGAAGCATCAGTCCACCTCGTGCTGTGAGTTTGCGTGTAGCTCGAGCTTCAAGACGGCACCCGATTTCTGGTATTCTGGCTTCGAAGACCTCTTCTTCGTCGAAGTGCGGTGGTGAGTTCTCCTGATTCAGATGCCAAGCAAGACTTCTTAGCTGGGCCTCATCAAGCTTGAGCTTCAAGCCTTCGGGCTCAGGGGCTGGATTGATATTCGTCGATCTTTGCAAAGCAAATGGCGCTCGCTTTGATACACTTTCCAAGTCGTCGTTTGTCACGAGACGCCACTCGGAGCTGACGATGGGTTTTCCTCCTCGTCGAGTCAATTCAGCGATAGCACGGTGAATGAGGATGGCTAGATTGATGAGCAGCTGGATGGTCATCAACCTATCTTTTTCACTTGTCTTGTATCGCAACTTCAGAGGAAGGTCTTTTGTTGAAGGTAGGTTCTGCTCATACCGGAAGGCTTCCTCCGGGATTTCGAACGGGACAAGGGTGAAGTGTACCTTGACGGGTGGATCCTTCTCTGCATGCCCTTCATCATCTGGTTGTTCAACTGTGCCCAATGCATCAGCGAGTGGAGTCGCACTGGCTTCCGATATCTCATTTCGACTGGCTTGAAGACCCCAGTGTGCCGAGGGCGGCTTCGGACAACAATCATTACACGCAACCGGGCAACCATTTTCCTCTGCACCAGCCTTCTTCCATTTAGAATCCTTGGGCCAGTGTTGCGTATGAAGGCCTCCCCAGATCGCCCAGAAGAACTTTCTGAAGAAGTCAGGTAATAATGTATGCTTGACAATAGTCCAGTCGGGAGATGACCACTGCGGATCTAGAGCATCTAGCTGAATGTTCTCAGCTTGAAAACCTTCATGCCACTTTTTACAAAGAGAATTTGAATCCGAAATCGAGGCTAGATCTTGGCAGCTGAAGTTGACTTCTTGAAAGACTCCCCTTGAATCGAACTTGATAGAAATGTCATCGCAATCTTTCCAGCAGCCATAGACTTTCAGACTTGTCGTCTCAGATGGATCAAGTGAAGAGACCAACGGTTGGCGGAAATTCGGCGGAAGACTACCCAAAATCATTCTGTGATCCGAATAGCCCAGCTTCCGGCAATTTCGAGCAAACACGAATCGTGTATGTTTGATCTCACTACCTTGGATAGGGTGTTGCAAGAAGAGATAAACTGGCTCGGCAGTTGCACCTTCCTTGATGTGTAACGAATCAAAAGCTTGTCCGCACCTAGGACGATATTTGTATGTGCCACTCAAGTCGGAACCCACATACTGCTTATGTTGCTCCAAAACGTTGATTTCAAGCTCAACATACACTTCATCATCCTTATGTTCTGGTATTCCACAAGCTGCATGGAAAGAAGGTACAGCACTGCCACAGCCAGTAATTCGAACGGAGAACAATTTCTCAGGTTCTGGGAGCCACATGTACCACGATCCGTGGGTAATGTTTGCCCCTGAGTTATCCAGGTCCATTCTCATGATGGGAAATTCGTCGAGATACTTTCTCACATCTGATCGATCCAGAGTGGTAGGAGTTGCGTACAGAAACCACTGTGCTCTACCTCCTCTGGAGATGACAAGAACAAGTCTGGCACATGCTCCTTCGTAGATTATCTCCCAAACTTCACTACGTTGTACTGAAGACATGTGGAAAGTACATTCTAAGGCATTTTGGTAGTGTTCGCGGTAAGAGATCTCGACATCGTCCAGCGGAGGTTTTGTACATTCGGCGGGGTTCAGTCGGAGGATCGCTGGGAGCATGGCCTTGACGTATCTGACAAATTGTGCTTTGGTCGTGGCTTCGGCAGGAGTACTTTGCTTTGCGGTGTATTCGTGAACCGGATTCTTGCCACAATTTGTGCATGCGGTATGTTTGCAGACTGCACATTCTTTGAAACTGGTCGCCCCAGATTTCCAACCCTCGCATGAACAGATCTGAACACTCACAATCGCCCGAGCGATGAGCTCGGATGTTGAACAGGTTGTGTAAACAGAGTTCGACATAGGAGACAGATTATTATTCTCCCCAGAGTGATGCTCACTGGGACTGGTGGCTACTGAGGGTAAGGACGCAGTAGGACCTCGTTGGGTCAGGTCCATGTGAAAGATTTCAAGTGCAGCAATAGTTGCAGCGCCAACGACGGTCGTGCTCATTGCGTTACCGTTCAAATCACAGATCTCTTTATCGCTGAAAGAAGTGAAGTCGATTCGATTGATGGGAAACCCTTGAAAAAGCATCAATTCCCACCCAGAGAGTCTTCGACCTTCGATAGACCATATGGGAATGACATCGGTCTTTAGGCATGAGAGCAATCCAATATCGTGGGATGTAGGGTTTCGTGCGACGTTCTGGGAGCACTCGATAAAACGGCTGTAGCATCATCAGTACATGACTCGGAAATAGGAACTGGAACATACCTGTAGTATCGGATATCAATTCCGTATCGAACTTGTTCCAGAAATACACAATCCAAGAGGTCCAAAGTGCGTTCAGTAATACCACGACTGGGCCTGAAGTAATCTGGCAATCTTTTCTTTCCAGACAAACTCCAATTGGTGAAAGGTCTCTCGGTACCAAGAGTTTCCCTCCAAGCCGCAGCGAGATACTTGCTGCTTGCCCAATTGCCTTGCTTCGAGTCTTCGTACTTTGTGCTTCGAGTCTTCGTACTTTGTGCTTCGAAGCGCAGAAGGAACAGAGTACTTATGAGCAGATTGCAACATTTCTTCAAAGGACGCTGCAGGATTTGGTGAATTGTTGCTGATCTCTTTCAACGAGTTCGTCCAATCCTTCAATTTCCCACGACAAGCATCATCGCTCTCAAGATCTGAAGTTCTGAGCGCACAAATCATGTAGCGTCGATTGCGAGTTTGTGGGAGGTAGTACTTTTTCGTATCTAAGTGGGTGTGTGTACAGAGGTACTGAGTATTGGCTTCCACGTATTCTCTGATTTTTTTCCACGGCGCGAGGAGGACATTTTCCATAACCACGAGCTTGGGTCTGCATTCTGTATTCTTCATGTAGGCAATTAGTCCAGCAAAAGTGACAGCAGACTCACCAGCATCCTCCAGAGTCTTTGGCGACTTGTTCAACCTGGAGAAGTCTTTACAACTAAATCCCGCAAACAAGATATCAACATCGGAGGGAACCTCGATTCTGCTTCCATAGGCAGTTGTGCTGTTTGGGTTAAATGATGTCCATAAAAGGCGGAGGCTACTTACGCTTTTCTGTCCACTTTGAGTTCTTTCCGGAAGAATTCAGCAATGTCTTTGAAGATCAGCTTTGGATGGAAGTTGCGTTGAATGAAAGCCTGTTTGAAAGGCACGATCTCGGCTGAGAAGACATGGTCAAATGACAATGACACGTCGTGATTCTGGATGAGATCTGAATATGACACAATTAGCGGCTCATAGATGAGAAAAAGATATGGACTCACCTTCGCACAGAAGTTCTATGAAAAAGATAGGAGCATCACTACCAGAACACATTGTCGCAATCTTGAGCGCCCCAACAGTGTCTGCAGCTTTTTTCAACTCAGGTCTCAAGTTCCCATCCTTTCCTAAGACGAGATTGGATGTCATCAATTCGATAGAGTCGAGTTTCTTGCCATCCATCTTGATCGGATACGGCCGGTTATCTCGGTGAGAAGCAGCCTCTTCTTCAATAACGTGCACAGTCTCGTCGTCGATCTCGTCGTCGATCTCGTCTTCGTTCGCGTCTTCGTTCGCGTCTTCCGTCTCTTCTTCGTTTCTTCTTCGTTCTCTTCTTCGCTCTCTTCCTCGGATTTCAGTTCATCGTGACTAGCGATCTGACTATTTTTCTTGACAGGAAGACATATTAGTCGGGACCCAACAAAGTTAGACAACGATGTAAAGTATGTTTGAGGAGCATGAATAGGCGTAGAAGTCCAACCTTTAGTGATACGCTCAGCTCTCTCACTAATCACAGAATAATCGTCGTCTGGATCATCGCCAGAGTCATAGCTGCGAAGTCTCTTTTGCTTTTTGGAGCGTGCCGTCGCCACTTGACGCTCCTCTTCCTCTTCCTCTTCCCCTTCCGCGTCCTCCAACTCTGCTGCAGTATGAAAGTATTTAGGAACTTTATCGGGATCTCTCGGTCGAAGGATTCTCTGCGATCCCCCGGACATCTTTCCCTCACTGCACCACACAAGTAAACTCCTTCAAATGAAAACTTTCAATTGTCGTGAAGTGCCAAATGCTGGGGACAAGATGGCTTTCACCATTACCAAGAGAAAACGCCCAGATATATCCCTCCACCAACAAGGCATGTACACCAACAATGCCACCCGCATCTAGAAGCTCTTTCCACTATTCCAGACGGAAAGATGCACGAAGAAGCAAATGAAAAGAGGATCTCCAAAGCGCTTCCACTCGCAGACAGCAACTTCTGGCAGCGTTCTGATCAAACCCATTGAAAAGTCTGAAAAGAAAAGCACATAGCAGATGTATAGTGCTTCTGCACAACTTCCCCCTTTCATTTTCTTTTTCTAGCTCTCTGACTCTGCATCTCCTTTGTTTGTCTGTAACCCGTTCCAGAAATGGCTGTCTCGCTTCAAGTATTGTAAATTTCTGAGCTTACTGTGTCTTGCAGCTTCAGACAAAAGAGACGAGCAGCTCTCATAACTCTGATACAGTTTCTTGTAACTTCACTTCAAAGGCAAGGTCACGTGCACGAATCCTTCTCAGGCCCAACTAGCTATCTCAACATTGCGAACAAGATGACACACTTGTCTTCAAGACCTATTCGGAGAATTGTATCAAAAGGAAACATCAAAAGCAGCAATGGTGCACTTCCGTTCTCCCCATGCGTCCGCCGGGCTGTAGCAGGAGATATCAAAGGTAACAGAGAACGCGAACGTACGGTCGCAAACCACGAAATCAAGCAATGCAATGTACTGCTAGGCAATGTGCTGACTGCAACGCTTCAATGAGACAAAGGCACACTCAGATGCGTGCCTAGCTACCGTGAGTATCTCAACAACTCATCTGCAGCCTGCAGTGAGTGAGTACTGTAAGATGTCTTGCACAGGGTGAAGAAAGAAGACCCCACTTTCGCTTCACCCACAGCAAAAGAAGTCAAAATCTTCCAACCAAAACAACAAAGAACAGAATGGGAAACACAATATCATACGGCACGACCGATTGCATCCTTGATCTCGGATCAAAGGGTAGCATCAAAGGCGTGCAGTACGACAACAAAGCTCGTCGCTACGCCGGTGTCCCATACGCGCTCCCACCAACCGGGCCGCACCGTTGGCGGAAGCCGCGTCCACTTCCTCCTTCCTTCAAATATGATGACGGTCAAGGCAAGCCGTTTAATGCCACAAAATTTGGGCCAGTCTGCCCTCAACAGGCTTTTCATCTCAATGTCGAGTCTGAAGGCACCGAGGCGTTCAGCGAGGATTGTTTGTTCGTGAATATCTGGACGCCTGTTGAGGAGAAGAATTCCAGAGACGCGGAGGGCAAATGGCCTGTGTACATCTGGCTTCATGGAGGCTGGTTCCAGATAGGAGATCCTTCACAAGAAGTGGGCATGGATCCCACAGAGTTGATTTCAACCGGGAAACTGAACGCTATTGTTGTAGCCGCTGGCTATAGACTCAACGTCTTTGGATTCCTCGCTGGGAAAGTCTTCCTCGAAGACAGTGGTGGTAAAGCAGCGGGCAATTTCGGTCTTTGGGATCAACGATTGGCCATGGAGTGGGTGAGGGATAATATCGAGGCCTTCAATGGTGACTCGACGAATATCACTTTGGCCGGGAGGAGCGCTGGTGCGTATAGTGTTCATGCTCAAGTCCTGCACGAATTTCGCACACCAGTCACTTCATCCGTCCAGAAGCAGCTCTTCCGTAGATTCTTCATGTGTTCGAATACGATTCCTGCTCAGCCCAAGACAATCGCCGAATCCGAGTCACAATTCGAGGAAATGTGCGAGTACTTCAAGATATCGTCAAGTCTGTCAGGGGTTGAACAAGTAGCTGAATTGAGAAAGTTGAGCTTCAAGGATTTACTTCACTCTATCAGCAAACTCAAGAACCATACTTTCCGGCCTATCACAGACAATCTCTTCTTCCATTCCGGGATGGTCGAGTATCAAAACAACGGAAACTTTGCAGCAGACTTCAAGAAACGCAACATGAAGCTCTTAATCGGCGAGGTTCTCAATGAGGAAACACTTTACGCCACTTACAACAGTCCTCAAGAAGCCACTCTGGAATCGCTGAAAAGGCAAATTTCGAACTATTACGCTCCCGCGACTACAGAGCGGATATTGAAGCATTATGGCTGGCCGGAATCAAATGACTTGCTTGAATGGAAAGCACACTTTGGGAAGATCATTGCGGATGGGCAGGTTAGAGCGCCTTCGAGAGCTTTGGTTAATGATTTGGGGAAGCATGGCGTGAGTATCGAAGATATTTGGAGGTACCGGGTAGCTTATAGGTTGTCATTCATCACTGAGCAGGTTGCTCCCGCATCTTTTGGAGTTTCTCATGCTATGGATAAGCCGTTTTGGAAGTGAGTCTTTACATCTCTTGTCGAATTGCGCTAACTTAAATGTGTTAGTTTTTCAATCATGCATGGTCCAACTTCTGCTGAGAGGAAGTTGATGGAAGATTGGATTTCCATGCTAGTCGCCTTTGTAAATGGGGATTCAACTTACCAGTTCGGCACAAGTTCTGTTGAAGAGATGAAAGTTGCTACCCCGGACGGCACGATCGAGGTGCAAGAAGATTCGCGATGGACACAGCTCGTCGAACTTGGAGAAATCTTTGCTAGCGGCTGAACCTTCAAAATTGATGAGCTTAATTTCATGAACGACCTTCAAAGCATCAAGAAATCTGATTCTAGGAGTTCGTTCTAAAAGAAGGCCTCGAAGAGCGGGTGCGGTCATTGGAAATCCAAAACATTTCCGAGCAGGCTCTGACACTATCAGAATATACGGTCCAAAAGACTTTGACTTCTTGCAGAGGATCAGATCAGCCAGTAGGAGCTGGACCTACCGTCAATCAGTAAGGTCCATACCTAAGAATCCACAGCTGAAAATCCCTGGTCTAGATACTCCCCAAGCCTCTCTAGACGACCCATAATTCAAAGCTGCTGCGTTCTCAGCACTAATTCCCGAAGGATATGCTTTGAACTTTACCAATCTCCATGCCTCGAGTTCCACTTCTTCGTGCATGGGATATACCACCCTCAATCAGTATGACACAAACAAATGTGCCTCACTCTGCACTGCCCTAACTGGTTTCGTTGCCTTCAACCTCTATTTCGAGCGTGACCCAACTCTAGATCCCAATGCCTAGAATTGTCCTAACCCACCTTCCGAGACGAACATCAAGTGCGTTTTCTGGGGTGTCCCAGTCTCTGCTTCAACCGCCACCAATGCCGGCCAATACCGAGACTCCTTCGAAATCGGGATTGCCGGTAAGTTCTCCTACTCCCCACATCACAACTTGAATTCTAACACAATCAGGATCGAACGGCTACAACGCCCTCGCCGCCCCTCCTTCAAACCCAAGTTTCGCCGGACCCATCTCCTGACCGGGAGCCCTCTCTTGCCCCGTCGATCCCACCACTGGCATCAGCACCTACGTCGTCTCTAAATACTTCTCCTTCGGCCTCCTCCCGGACCAAATCCAATACCTCAACACCGAAGTCTGCGTCTCGGCCTGAGAGGCTCAAACATCGTATAACTTCGCCCATGCACCAGCCAACAAGAACCCAACGGTTTGTAACCTTGTTGTGGCGTACATGTTGAGTGATAATTATGGGGTAGCGCAGGGTGTTTATTGTGCGATGTTTACAGAGAGTTGGGATGCCGGATATGGCACTGTGAGTGCGGTGACGGTTGGGAATGTGGAGTGGAGTGTCAGACGGGCGTGGGCGTATACTAATGCTACTTGTGCGGCGATTTATAGTTCAATTTGTGAGGTGAGTGGGTGTTCTGTTGAGTATGCGGGGGATAATTGTGGTGGGTGGGGTGCTGGGAGTTGCTGAGAAGTAGCATGTATAACAGACATGGAGGACTATAACGAGAAACAGAGTTAAAATAGGAGAATAAACACTATACCAGCTCAGGTCGTCATCATGGTCAAGGACACCGATGTCTGACTTTCCTTGTAAAATGATCGATTATGACGGGAGTCTTCTGATGCAAGAGCGGTCATGCCATACCTCTAAACGCCACCCATGCACGCTCATCTAAAATGCAATATCTCATCCCTAGTATACACCTGCATCCATCCAACCCTCACTCCTTCCTAAACTTCTCATTCTCCACCTCCCTCCAATCCCTCTCAGGCGGCTCGTCACCACTAGTACTCTTCACCGTCCCCGAGAACGCCGGTCTGCCCGCATACAACTGATGACTCGGCTCCTGCGCCCCTCCCTCCAACTCCTTACTCACAGCGATCGGCTGATTCCCCCGAAACCTCTTCCGCATGTCCACCATCCCGCGTTTGCACTCTCCTAAGCCTTTCTTGAGTTGTTGGCATTTCGTAGGCATGGAATCGATGAGCGGTTCGCGGAGGCAGTCGCCTGGTTTATTGCGGTAGACCATTACGCAGTCGGATTCTTGGAGGCATTGTGCTAGTGCCGCACCTGTATTATTCTTAGCTTTGCTGTTCGTGAGGAAGAGGGGGAGAGAGAGGGATGTACGGATGTCTTTGCATGAACTGGGCATGTTTGCCTCTGCTGCGAAAAGAATTCCCTTCCTAGCACACCACTTCTTCAATTGACTCTCCTGGATCAATCGTCCCTTCAGATCAAACAGCACTGGCGCTCCGACGATATCGTCTCCGTACAGCTGTCTCTCGAGATACAATGCCCTCGCAAAGCGATTGAAGCTCCTGTAGAAGCTCTCCGTCGAAACTGGCGCGCACGGCTTGATAATTGCGCCCTTGGGTAATCCCTTGACTTGGGATACAGCTTCGTCTTCGTTCGGCCGGTGAGGAGGGAATAATGTTGGAGGAGGAGAAGCAAGTGGCGCGATGCTCAGGTCGTTGAAAACACGTGAAGCTCTTTTTTGTGAGCAGGGATGCAAGACGCGGGCGTCGCGCTCCACCTTGCCGCTCCTGGAGCAGAAGAGCTCTGGGTATCTGCTATCCATACTTCATTTCCCTCACGAATTGTATATTCGGTGATGCTTTTTTTACCTAAATTAATTGCTGGATTCATTTTTTTGTAGGCGGTGAATTTATCGGTACTGGTACTTCCTGCAAGAAGGCTGGGGACGAAAGCTCTCCACGTATTTCTGCGGTGAGGAAAGGTACAGCGATGAAGTGGGTTTCTTGCATGTGACATCAGTGGCGAAGGTATGCGACTCGTCTTTGCGACAATGTTGGGCGGCGACAATGAACGATACTGACTGGAGATTGAAGTATAGAAATCCATGGTCAATATCAAGAAGTTGCTCCCATTCAATTGCTGCCACGTCTAGAGGGTCGGGCGCACACGTTGAGAAGCTGTCTGCCTGGCAACCTGTACATATCTGCTTCATTCTTTGTATATTCGGATCGAAACAATGGCGCCCATACCCTTTCTTGGCCGTTTGAACATGTAAGCAAATCTTATATCTGCCTGCGCAGATCCTTAGGTAAATGACAATGCGCTGATATGTTTGGTAGAGCGGAATACATCGCCCTGGTGGGCTCTTTCTTTCTTGTAGGATTGGAGGCAGTAATTAGGATACTTACACTTGCGCTACGTATGTACCTTACACTCTTGAATGGAATTATACTGATGATCATAGCTTCCACGGTAATAACCCTATTTTATCGAGCTTCGAGACGATTGTTCAATCGATTCACCTCCCCGGCGGCGAAGAAGTCGGAACATAAGAAGAGTAACATCTCGACCTCGATACGGAATGCTTCCGATTTCGTTGATCTCTGCGCATTATTTGGATACTATGCGGAGGAACATGTAGTGCAGACTGGGGATGGATATCTGCTGGGATTACACAGGTTGGCATGGAGGAAAGGAGAAGAAGAGCAGAAAGTCAATCATGGGAAGGATAGCATAAAGAAGGCCGTAGTCTACATGCATCATGGACTGTTGATGAACAGTGAAGTCTGGGTATGCTTGACCGAGGAAGAAAGATGCTTGCCGTTTAGGTTGGTAGAGAAGGGATACGATGTCTGGGTAAGCATCAACAAGTCACATATTAGTCAAATGGCTGACCAAGAATAGCTAGGAAACAATAGGGGCAACAAGTACTCCAAGAAGTCGATACACCACTCGCCGACGGATCTACCATTCTGGGACTTCTCAATGGATGAGTTTGCCTTCCACGATATCCCCGACAGCATCGCATATATCTTGGACACGACCTCAGCACCATCATTATCTTACATAGGATTTTCTCAAGGAACAGCTCAAGCTTTTGCAACTCTTGCAATACATCCCAAGTTGAACGATAGAGTCAATGTCTTTATCGCTCTAGCACCAGCTATGTCGCCTGCCGGCCTGTCGAATGGCATTGTAGATGCTCTCGTCAAAGCATCGCCACAAGTCCTCTTCCTCCTTTTCGGACGCCGCTCGATCCTAAGCTCAGCAACCATGTGGCAGTCGATCCTCTATCCACCAATATTTGTCCGTACCATCGACATCGGACTCTCATTTTTATTTGGCTGGCACGCAAAAAATATTTCCACAAGCCAGAAGCTAGCGGCGTATCCACATTTGTACTCATTTACCAGCACCAAGAGCGTAGTCCACTGGTTCCAGATCATCAGAACCAAGAGTTTCCAAATGTTCGACGACGATGTCCAACCCGTCATGCCCCTCAGCAGTGTCAGCAAATACACCAAAGTCGCCAAATTCCCTACCCGGAACATCAAGACACCTATTGTCCTTGTCTACGGGGGTAGCGATTCACTGGTCGATATCGAGGTCATGCTCAAGGAGCTTCCTTCTCACACGGTAGCCACCGAGATTCCCCACTATGAACATCTGGATTTCCTATGGGCTCGAGAAGTTGACACGTTAGTCTTCCCGCACGTGTTCGACGCCCTGGAAAACTTTTGCAGCACAGAACATTCCCAAGAAGAGTATGCGCGCTACAGAAGCGCAAGACACGCATCTATAAAAGCTGGTATGGAACGACCTGCCCTGCTCATGCAAGGCTATCCGAGCGATGAGGACGTTTCCGCATCAGCTGGTAGTTATGCCGAAGCTGCTAGCGTCCCACCGGGAGACGGAGCAGATGCATTAGCCAGGAGGAGAAATGGGACAGCAACAGGAATCTCGTTCCCGAGCCCGAACGCGAGGAAGAGAGCCAGGATACAAGGCGACTGGGACGATTCTTCCGAAGGAGGAGGGTCATCACCTATAAATCCCAGGCATATTAGGACGGTGACGATTAATAATGGAGATATCAATGGTATTGCCAATGGAAGGAGTAGCCCGACAACAAGTAAGACCCCGAGAAGAGAGAGTATCGGCAGTAATATCAGTATTTCTGAGAAAATGACCGGTGGAAAGGGCATTACATTAGGGGCAGGGAAGGCGGTCAGTGCTGTTTCGCAAGGCGTTACAGTGGGAAACATGGCGGGCAGCTCGGATGATGCGCCAGAACGAAAGAGTAAGAAAGGGAAGAAGTGATATAATATTTGTAATGAGTAGATTTACCACACTTTGAAAGCGATTCAATCTTCCTGAAGGGGACGGACATTGAAAATGGAGTTGAGGTGCATATATTGGCACGATCTAGGTTAAGGCCTGCAATCTGCAGTCTGCAGGAAAGAGTTCTGATATGTGTACAGACCAAATATACCACACTTTGATAGCAATTTGATGATCCTGAATTAGACGGATATTGAGTGTAGTTTAAACGCAGACTTTGGCATGAAGTATACGGTCTGCACAAGAGGCTTGTGATATTTGTAATAAGTAGATATACCACACTTTAATAACAGCTAGGTATTCCTGAAGTGGACGGACATTGAGGCTGTAGCTTAAGATGCGGACTCTGGCACAATTTAGCTTAAGTTATAATTTGTACGAAAAACTTATGTATTTGTAATGAGTAGACTTACCGCACTTTGATAGCGACTTGATGTTCCTCAACAGGACGGACATCAAAATTGCAGTTTACAGTGCAGATTTTGATGTGTGTTCTAGCTTGAGATATACGGCTTATATAAGAACCCTGTAAGGGGGGTTCACCAGAAGTGGCTATGGCCAGGGAACAAGTAATTTGTTGGATTGGCAGAAGCTAAACTAGTCACGCACCACGTGGCCATGGCCACCGTGACAAGACTTATATATGTTTGTAACAAGTAGATATACCACACTTTGAAAGTGATTTGATGTTCCTCAACAAGACAGACATTATAAAGTTGCAATTTACGGTGCACATTTTGGTGTGCGGTCTAGCCTGAGATATATGGTATGCACGAAAGACTTGCAACCATACCGAGGAGTTCTTCAAGCAATTTCCTCATTCTTGAAGACATACCTAGGTACGTAGGTACCTCTGACTATGCTATCTCGATCAAATGCCCTATACCGCAGATAGCAGTCTACCGGGACAAGGAAGATTCTGCCGTAAGTCTCCATGCCTGTTTGTTGTAGGTAGCAGGCCACACACCATTTTTACCAGGAGCTAAGATACCATTAGGATCCAAAGCATTCTTAATCTTCTCATTCAACTTCATTTGAGCATTGTCGTTGAAGTTATACGTCTCAGCAATCTGGTCCATCAACGCAAGATGCGTTCTATACTCTCCCCAACCGTGAGCAGCACAGTCGTCAATAAGCTGTCGGATAAGCTTGTGGACACGCTCCTTCTGCCCAGCATCATTGCGGTTGAAAACAAGACACACGATGTGATGCATCTCCCGCATACCGATTGTGAAAGTAGCGATGAAGTCAAATCCGGCTTCGATGACTCGCTTCTTCGTGATGGAATATTGCAAAGTAGCGTCTTCGCCAGAGATCTTGGAGATGGGAGAGAAGAAAAGATGGGCTCCATTTGGAAGCCAGTCAACCCATTTCAACTCATCGAATGTTGGTATACCCTGCAAAGTCTTCGCACGGATATGCAATACTGCGTTCTTGTCCGGAACATCTTCTGGAAGGAAGAACTTGGCACCTTCAATTGAGCCGAAAGTCTGCTTCACGACTTGCCACATGACATCTTGAATGGGCTTTGGGCCATACAGGGCTCCATAAAAGTTCCAACGACCGAGATTGAGCTTTTTGGCAATTGCATCAATTTCCTCGTCGGTAAGAGGCTTGTCGCTCGAGCTGTACGAAGCCTTCGTACCGAGGACAGCTGCATCAAGAAGAACGTGACGGATACTTGGGACGTTCTGAAGAACCATAGCAAGACGGAGCTCACGAATGATATCAACGACCTTGGGTAGATCGCTATCCTTGGGGAAGGTAATGAGATATGGCTGGTATCCTCCAGGATTCACCATGAGCCAGATACCCATCTTAGTCACGACACCCAAATTGCTCTGCGTGAAGATGCCATCGTTGTATGGTCCGAAGCCATAGTTGAAGAGTTGCCAGCACTTATTTCCGGGCTGCTGATCAAGAGTTCCTCCCTCCACATGAGGTTGAGTTGGGTCTGGCATGGCACCCATGCCTGTTCGAAGGAGTTCTCCGCTGGGCAAGACAACCTCCATGCCGCAATGCATCATGAAATGATCTGACTGGTCAGTGTTTATCCCCGCAAGGATAAAGATGTAACATACCTCCATACGGGGTGTAGCCAACTCCACGCTCAATCGCATTTCCTAGGACCGATCCACCTCCAAGATCAGGAGTATCAATCCATAACTTCTGGTCCAGCTTCTTCTCCACCAAGTAGGCATAGAGATCCGCATATGTCACTCCAGGCTCAACCAAAGCATACGCACCACTTTCGTTGACCTCGATGACTTTGTTCATGTTCCGACCCATGTCCAGGCCCTAGTCCACGGATCGAATTAGTTATTGTACCATACTTCTTCGAGACGGCCTCATGGAAGCAAGTGTAATGGCAAAGGCGCTAGAAGAAGTTCCTTTGGTATAGCAACATGGAGCAAAACTTGAGCAGACTTACAATACTTCCAGGAACACGAGGTGCCGAACCACCATATCCTACATTACGCCCAACCGAGAATGGCCAGACCGGGATGCCATACTCGTTGCACAATTTCATGATAGCTTGTACCTCGCTAACTTTGCGAGGTGCAATCACAGCAGATGCAACGAAATAGTCTTTGTCGAACACATGAAACATATCATGCGCCTTTGAAGGGTCGGTATAATGTTCTTTGGTGAGCTCATCCTTATTGTTGATGACAGTAACGTTCTCCTCCCCAACTATCTCAACAGCTTTCTTGATGTACTCTTTGAAGTCCTCTGAGCTGGTTCCAGGTGGAAGAGCGATTGGATCAGCAGCATTCTTCTTCGATGAGTCGTTTGGTACTCGGTACAGAACCTTCTCAACCCGGGTCGATGCCATATTCGATTTTGATGAATGGTTCAAGGTTATGAAACAAATGCACTTGTCAAAGATGCAGATTGTCAGAATCTGGGCCCGAGTCGATTAAGCATCTTTTCAATTGTCTCTCTTGAATTAGTCGCGACCGCGGTGCAATCCCGCGGTAACGGGACCATGCATGTATGGCCGAGATGGCCTCATGAAAGCAGTACAGTACCCTACACCGTAATCCTAATTGTGGGGATTGGACAACTACTAGCTTGGCATTCACAGGCCAAATGCGTACGACACAGGACGCAACACAACAAACATGATCGTCAGTGGCGGAAAGTGGAGCCGAGACACTGCTGGCAGTTCGATGCAGCATTGAGGGCCCCGTTGACTTAAAATCGTTCGATGCAGAGGGAAGGAAGACCTTCACGGCACATGTAAGGGGCAGATAAGGAGTTAGTAGGAAGAAGATTCGATTTTGTATCAGACCTTCCTCCGTCTCGAAGACATGCAAAGATTGCATTTCGTTCTCTGCCTCTAGTCTGCCAATATTGGTTTTGAACGCACACTGATTATTATTGGGCAATTGGAAAGTTCCAAACTCTAACTTTAGCATGGCTGGGGTCTCTTCGGGGAGGAGAAGCTACCCCGGACATTTCGCCGTTGGTGTGCTTCCTGACAAGCCATCCGCGAGTCAGACTTGTACATGACCCCACTTCTCCCCCCTCGATTTTATGGATCTCCCGCGGCAGCTACGGAAGTCGGGGAATTGGCTCAATGAGTTGTTTTGACCGTTCTGATAGACCGAATTTGGCGTATGGTTTGATGATCACCAACGCTCAGACTGGCGATCTGCAGTTATCTATGACCCAAAACGTCCAAGACTCCCGTGAACATCATGCGATTCTACATTTCTACTTATCTTGTCGAAATGGTGAGTGCCACTCTGAACTGTGGAACCTAAGAGTTTCATAGTCCATGTGTCGAGAACGAAACTTCCGCGTTAGGGCTCGGGAGTAGCCATCCAGCTAATCTCTACACATGCAGTAACTCTTGGCCTGTCTTGTCAACGTCCTTTACGCCGTTTTCGTAGAGAACCCCGGCGGGAACACGCAGCCGAGGACCCATGAGCGGATCCTTTCCGTTGTCAGATGTCTGGTGTTGCGTGTACCATTCTCTTGGGTTCGTCTTCAAGATCTTGATACGTCTGGTTGGCAGTCGACCGCTTCATGAATGGAACTGAATCTTCAGTTCTTACTATCCTCTGTCTTGCAATTTCGTCTGGGAGATTCAAATTCGTTGAACGGTTCTCTTGAAATGTCTACGAAGCCAAGTCTGTGCTTTGCAGAGATTTCAAACTCAACTGATCCTTCGCTTGCTGGTCTTGGAAACTCTGTTTTGACCTGGGACCCTTGTGTTTTGAGTAATTTAAGTGCGTTTCCTGCGCTCAATACGGTATACAGGGGTACACGCAGGTACCGAGGAGCGTAAACTGCGAGAAGAAAATCCCTTTTCGAACCCTGGGAGTCGTTTAATACTCATCATGCATTAACCAACAGATCATTTCTTTTTACAGCAACTATGAACCTCTCCGATCTGTGAATGGGATAGACAAACTTCTCCTTTCTAGTATGGTGATCCCTTTCGCTACCCGAGACTTGAGTTTATGAAATACCGCAGCTGGGACGCTCTTTTGTTGTCAGGTGCTTCTTGTTGAGTTTTTCCCATCAAACTTTCTTTCGGTACTCGTGCAGGTCATTCGTTTCGCCATGTCGTACTTTGGAAGTAACGGCCCTCTTGTAGTCGCAGTGATGTGGACAGAAACAATCGTGGCATTGTTATTCGTTCTCGCACGGCTATACACAAGGGTAAGAATCGTGCGAAATATTGGTTGGGATGACCATCTCATTAGTATATCGATGGTAGGTCTTGTTCATGTTTCGATTAATTTGCTACAAAGACTAACAAACTCCAAAGTTCCTCTTCCTTGGATATACCATTCTTATCACGATAGCAGCAACAGACGGATTCGGAAGCCATCTTACAGATCTCGGCCTTCCGCAAGCGGTCAAAGCCATCAAGTGGGAAATAGCCGGACAAACCTTCAACATTGCGGCGATTGGTACGAGCAAGAGCTCAGTTGCCGTCTTTTTGTTGCGAATCGTCACCAGCAAGAGTCATATTTGGATCTTGTGGTTTTGCATCGCCAGCACATCCTTCGTCTGCGCGTCTTGTATCGTGTTCATGTACACGCAATGCACTCCTCTGGAGTCCATCTTCAATCCCACATTACCACATGTTTGTTACTTGAACTTCACTGTTAATGCTATTTTCTCTGGAAGTAAGTGAACCTGTATCACGACCTAGATGTACCTGATAGCTAATTTTATTAGGCTATACGGCGGCCATGGACTTTGTACTGGCTATTTTCCCTTGGTTCGTTCTGTGGAAACTAAACATGAAGCGTAAAGAGCGCCTGACAATCGCTTTGGGCCTCTCACTTGGTGTGTTGTACGTTGTTCAAGCCCTCTAACTGCTCGACCTGTTTCTGACTACTTTACAGCGCAGGAATTTGTGGAGTCATTCGAGCAGTTGAACTGCAAGGAATATCCGGGAAAGCGGACTATACATGTAAGCAATCTCGTGTTCTCACTGACACCTCTCGCCATTTCCGCATTCGCAACAATTGCTCTCTACTAACCACCCATATCCAGACCTCACCCTCCCCCTCATCCTCTGGGGCTCCACCGAACTCCTAATCTGCATCGTCTGCGCCTCCGTCCCCATCCTCCGGCCCCTCTACAAACAAGTCCGCGGCGTCCACTCCTCCAACACGCCCTACGAACTGGGCAACACGCCCTCCCGCCAGCTCGACACCGGCGGCAAGGATTTCGAGTCGACTGCCAAAGCCAGTCGCGAAGGGATTGTAACTAGAGCTGAGGGCAATACGACGATGTTTATGGGCGGCACGCAGTATAATTCGAGCGATGAGGAGATTTTACAGGGTGGTGGGTTTGGAGGTGTGGGGACGTTTGATAATAAGAAGTCGATTCATAAGACGATGCAGATTGATGTTATTTATCAGTAAGAAGGAGGGATGGCTGGTGTTGGGGTCTTTTGAGAGTGTAGATAAAGTAACAACTGAGCTGTACAAAATAGTGGTAGATGTAGTATACGCATAAGCATAATCAGGCGTACAAAATGGGACACGTCGACAATCCTTCGGTACGGTGCGCAAATATTGCAGTGAATCCACATGGGGCGCGAACAGCGCGAATAGTCGTTACTTCGAACACAGAACCATCGGTCTACCGATTTCCATTCTGCACTTTCAGATGGCTCCAATTGAGTTTGACGACTAAAACTCGATCATTTATTGCGCCGACTTCTCAAAGTGAGGCTTCCTTTGCAACTCAGACGTGGTCAATGTTGAGCCATCCATCGTCTATTCTCGTTCGCAGCATCCTCGATGATCGGTACCAGAAAGATATGTGCTTCACCATTTAAAGGCGGATACTCTGAGATCAGAGAGAACATGGCCCCTTACAGAATCCTGTGGAGAAATATGAGTTACTTCATGCGATGACTTCGGGTTTCATTTATCTTATAGCGCCGGTAATAGGCAGCAGGTATAACCTAGACTGTAGTATGAGGTGGAGGTACCTCGGATACAACCGTGGATTTTCAATCAGTGTTCAAAACCTCAGAAAGATCTGGTTGGAACCCAAATTTCCGTTCTTTTCAGAGCCTGGACGATGGCCAACTACTCAGTAGATGCCAAAACCTTGAAATCGGGTGGAGAATCCACCCGAGACTACATTTATCAACGTAATAGGCAGAAGAGAAATTTCTCTGAATTACTCGCAATCCAACAAACACCTCTTAGATGATCTTCTCGTCTGAAATTGGGACTCTGGGATGACCGGAGGGTTGAAGTTTATACTTCAGCATCAGCTTTGAACAGAGAGCCCATCGTTGATGTCATCCGTATAAAAATCATTTATCGCTTTGACGACTTAGCATGCTCAATTGATATTGCTACCATTTTTTCCGCTTCGCTTCTGGGGTGAAAAGGGGGTGGATCACTAAGCGAGTTTCGTTTTTTCTTGTGGATTTTACAGAGGGGGGATGAAAGCACTCTATTGATAGATTACTAGGAATTTTGACAAATAGATATCATTCCGGGTTTAAGCTTCCGATCCCATGACCAAGGTTCTGGTCAAATAAATAGTGATCGCGATGCGCGACTCTCAAGGCAGAGGATTTTGCCCCTATCTAAACGCGTATCTAAGCGAAGGGGGTTTCGACACGCCGAGGTTTTTGTTATTCTTCTAAAGAGCAAAAGTCGTTGACGTCCTGTACATGCTAGAACACTCGGCTACAGATACCATTGAGATTGTAGAGTCATGAATGGAGATGGTAAATAATTGAATATATGCCATTGAATGATTCCCAAAGGGCCTAGGAAAACTTGTCTTCTCAGCTCGAATAGAGCTCCATGTTCATGGCAAGTTTACTCATTCTTACCCGCATGCCTCTCAAGAAAGTATATCCATAGCTCTTGAATGAACAAAGTTGAAGTATTCCCTCCCCAACGTATGCATATTTCCCTCCAGTGTGCGAGTCCACAACCACTGTCCGTGAGACAAAGGAATCTACCTGTGACGTTCACCCATCAGCCACATTTTGATTCGTTTGCCAAGAACGGAGCTGCAAGTAAGGTTCCGTTCTAACTACATCGTTCATCAATCAACAAGGAAAACCAGGCTTTCCTACGGAATGACCGAAATAGTTGGAATTGCTGAGAAGAGTGACTCGGTGGTTGTGGCTGTGTGCGGACATGCAGGACGCAAAGCAAAAAACTTGATGGTACTCTCAAGTTCTATCAGAGCATTTTGGTCGGCAGAGTTCTCGTGATTCGGTTCTAACCAGGAAAGTACATCTTGCGAGAGAGCTAATGTTAACCATAAACTATAAGGCTGGATAACTCCCGTCGGAAAAAGAAGGTATTTTCACGTGACTCGATGCACACTTCTCACATCTCACTTGTTACCAGAAGCTCGTAGAACGCTCGACCCTTTTCTGGTTTATTCTGCGATCGACAAAAGAGTGTCTATATCTTCCTGCATTACGTCTTTCCCAGTTCGTTCAAAGCATCTTCGTGTTTTCAAAGTTTCACCCCGGTCTTATGTCAGGATCTGCACAAAATCGATCTAACCCCATTCAGATGATTGACTCATCTCTACCACGCTAAAACCTGCACCCAGCCGTGCGCCCACTTACTCAGCCCATTCCAACCGAGCATAAAAGCCTCCTCCTCCACCATCCTTTTTCTCAGGCAAACACACAGTTGCTTTCCAAAGCACTTCAACTGCATTTTGCAGTTCACTTCTTCTCTTCTCTTCTCTTCTTCAAGGGATACATATACGGGTCAATTGGCCCGTAGACCAGCATTTCATCATGCCAGCAGCAGGAGCATCAAGCGCCGCAGCATGCAGACAGACCGTCATCGTATTCCGATGCAGCCAACGACTTACTCTATTCAAACCTCCATGGTCAGCAACTGGACTTCTCTAATTATTACTATCAAGACTTCAATTCAATTGGCCTCGATTCAGAGGCTCTTCTCGGGTTCCCTTCAACTTCCTCGCCCCTGTTGGACCCCGCACTCTCTTTCACTTCTTCACCATATATGTCGACTCTGCCATCCTTACCAATCGATCAATCGACCGACTGGATGGGCAATCCCGCACCCAGCATCAACACTTGGTCCTCCTGGGGCCCCGGCTCCAATGAGCCCGTCTTCGGGGACATGATGTCCCAAGGCTCAATGAGAAACGCCTCCTTCATGGACCACCAACCCGCTCCTTCATCGCAACCTTTCTTCACTCAACCAATCTCAAACTCTAGCCCTGAACTCAGTCAAATAGAGCCACGCTCAAATCCTCGATCTGACGTATCATCTGTCTCAAATGGCTCTCCCGAGACTCGTTCACTCGATGATGACTTACTTGCCCTCGACACCATCAACCCCAAAAATTCACCGTCTTCCAAGTCCCCCGCCAACCGAGTCTCTCCACCCTCAGACCACTCATCTAAAGTCAAGAAACGCACGCTCAACACCCTAGCTGCTCGACGCTATCGACAGAAACGCGTCGACCAGATGCAAGGGTTAGAGACTGTGTTGAAAGACACGGAATCTGAACGAGACGAGCTGAAAATCAAGGTCGCCAGATTGGAAGCCGAGGTGGAGGTTCTGAGACGGCTGATCGAATCTGGGAACAGTAATTCCTCGTCAGAGAAAAGTTAGCATGGCATTCTGATGATTTTCTTTCGGGTATTATGATAGAAGGGGTGAGAGCAATGTTCGGACGATGTCGGTTGCTGGTCATCAAGGATTTCAGATCGGCAAAATAAGGATTTTCTTCATTGAGCTCTGTAGGATGGATGGGACTTGGGAGGACTGGGATATTTCTTACTTTCACTTCTTTTCTTTCCATTTTCATCTGGGGGAGTTTATTTAGATTTTTCTTCCTTGCTTTCTTCCCTGTATCTACATTTCAATTTTCTCTCTTCAATATATATATATATATATACTACAATCACCACCACCATCATTCCCCTCACCATCCTCCTCACAATGAGTCGAAACCTCTCCCTCCTATTTCCTACCCTTCCTCTCTCTAGACCCAAGAGATAGCTCGTGTACCATTCCACCAGAATGAGTCGAAATGATACTTCACATCTCCGTCCATGATCTAAACGCGTATCATCAACCCGCGAAACACTACCCTCGTCCCGCAGGTTGCGCAATGGCTGGATTTGGCAAGGCGCAGCATGAGCGAGCATGAGTCATTTTTCATCATTTCTTGGCATTGACGCGCGATCCCCACTTCCCCTGAAAATTAGTCGAAGCTTGCCAAATGGTGCGCAGCGAGCTAGAGTAGGGCTAGAACGTTCGTAAGTAAGTAAGCAATGCGAACTCTTTGTTGTTGCTTAAGTAGTTTTCGTGGCTGTTATTTCATAGCTCGTGCACGTGGTGTGTGTGGTAACTTCACCTGCAGAGATCCAGATTGGCTTCTCTATGAGGATCCGAGAAATTAAATTACTACAGAATCAGTACCCTTGTATCTTGAAAGGAATGAAAGCAATAACAACATATGAATCAAGATTACGAGAGTCCAAGTCTGATTTGGAGCAGATTCAAGTCTGGCCTAACTCCAATCCAACCAAAAAAAAAAAAAGGCTTAAATCTCAATTTCTCCAAGTTCAACTTGCGATTTTAGCTTAATTAAGTGGCAATAACATCCTACGCAAAGGAATTCAAAATGTTATTGAATCCAAGTCTAATTCGATTAAGAAGTGCTTACATTTGACATGGACTTGGACTCGCCTAACCTTGAGATGAATCTTGCTAACATTCCAGCCGAGGCCCAGTGCTCGCAGCCACAGCCTAAGTCGGTGGACATCATGAAGACAGAAAGTTATTTGTTAGGCCTTACGTTCATCTAAGCTTAACTACTAGTTGTCGAGCTTCCAGATGTCTCCTTTTGCGACTGCGTTCAACCACAAAATCTTCTGGGTGAGAAAAATATTAGCTATAGTCGAGATAATTAGGATGAGAACTTCACGGGATTGTGGGCTTCAACGTTTAGAACAGAAGTCTTAAGGATTAAGATTCAACGTGGAAATGCAGCACCTGGGGTCAAACGAGGTCGATATCAGAATAGGCTTTTTCCTAATCCTATCTCACCCACGCGAGCCTAGTCTCATATCCACCAATTCCTCAACCCGTCAAGCCCGCCCAAAACCCCCCATATATCCAAAAACGAAATTTCTCAAACCCTTTAAACCTATCCAATACTCCCCGACACCAACACCAACCCAACCCAGCCTTCTCAACATCACCCACCCCTCTTAAACATACCTCCCACCCCTCCTAACCCCCACAACCCCCTCCTCCCTCCCAAACCCCACATGCTCCACCCCTTCCCCTCCATTCCCCCCATCCCCACCACCCAACCCACCAAACCTCAACCTCACACCCCCAAACCGCTCATCCCGTGGCAGTGCCCCCAGCGATTTCCCCCTCGCCAACTCATCCAACTCCCTATTCCTCGTCGTCGCCACGATCGACGAGAACGCCGTGCTATGAATAACGCCATTGAGATGAAAAGCGTAGAGACCGAGGGCGACGCCTAGAATAGCGAAGAGGAGGGCCAGGCCGTAGGAGAGGAGGAGCGGGGAGGGGTTGTAGTGGTAGACGTTGCGGGTTGGGAGGAAGGTGATTTCTACTATTGTTGAGTTTGGGGACCTTCTTGGGTTAATACGTGTGTGGGGTGGTGAATGGGGAGAGGGGAACGCACAGGAGTTCAGAGGCGCTCAGCATGCTGATTGTTATATTTGTAGCGAGGTCCTCGATAGCGCGCTATAGGGTCCCATTGCGGCATTTCCAAGGAGCTGGTTTGAATCCTCCTTCAAATGTAGCGTTCATTCGACCCACAGGCATAGTGGTAGCGTTTGAGTCCGGGTCTACATAAGTTTGGTTGACGATCACTGGATGGAGATTGAAGGAGCTCAGAGTAAAGTCGTCGCACGTCTCTAAGCCGGTATTGATGATCCTACTTGAGGTGTCCCATATTTGCCAGTCCAGAGCCTTTGTTAAGACTGAGACTGCGTCTACTGTCAGGTTACCACTCAACATACTCGTCAGCGAAGTGTAGACAGCCACATATGGAAACATTCCCAAATTGGTAGGTAGTATCGGCCCAGCAGAAGTATACTCGGGAAGTCCGTAGATCGGAACGAATAAGGGTTCGAATTCCTGAAGATCTCCGTAAGTGATAGTCTGATCTCCATTGCTGAAGTCAAAATATACGTCCCGTGTGCCGTTCCCAAGTGTACACACAAAGCTAGTCTCGGAAGTTTGCACAAAAAGTTGTCTCGGGACCATTTGCGCAGTAAAATTGTACACCGAAGAGTTTGCGATGGGTTTACTGCCATGGGCCATGTAGCCGTAACTGTCCAGAAAGTCTGGAGGTATTGGAACGACCCAATCATTATAGATGTCTGCGTTGACATAATCGTAAGATCTGTCA
Organism: Mollisia scopiformis; assembly: GCF_001500285.1. Classification (NCBI taxonomy): domain Eukaryota; kingdom Fungi; phylum Ascomycota; class Leotiomycetes; order Helotiales; family Mollisiaceae; genus Mollisia; species Mollisia scopiformis. Next base: position 705,829 of record NW_017263608.1, read on the forward strand.
GGTTGCCAATCAGCCGCCATTGTCAAGTCAAAAGCTGAAAAGAAGAGCATGACAGGAGCTGTGTCATTGACGGATATGTTAATGGGCATGGAACCTTGGGTGGTCTCGCTGTATATCCCGCCTTCAACCAACAAGTTATTGTAGAAGTTGAAGAATATCAACTCGCTACTGTTAGCAGGCTCGCATTGAATGTATGGACCCCGAATAGGCATCATGTATGATGAATTGATCGCGGGCGGATCGAGTGGAAGTAGGTCCATTGTCTCCGCAACTTGTGCAGTCTTCGTAAGGACTAAGGACGTTGGGGTCTGCCAGTCTGCACCGCCACTGAAATTGTAAAACAAAGGGTCTGGTAGCCAAGAATCAGAGGTCCAGTTCAGGCTCGGCATTGATCTATTCTGTTTCTCTTTGACAATCCCGGGAACGACAGTGAGTGTTCCAGGTGGAAGAACACCTGCCAAAGCCATGATCCTGAATAGTTCAGCATTTCTCCCGCATACATTGACCATTCAACATACCAGCAAGCAAGTGCTAACAGGACAGTCACAGGTGCCTTGCGCATGATCTCAAGGCTGAAGAAGCTTGTCGGATCGGAAGTAAGAGAAAAGATACGGTCTAGATTCGCAACACTGAACGCTCTCCCTCGTACCGTCGACCAAAGATACTGATCATACGCTCGAATATTTGCAGTATGGAACATAGCCACCACCAACACCGCAAAGATATTACCAATGTTGTGTGCCCACTGCTGCTTTGAATTTGTACCAGCGAGCTGTCCATGAAGAGCCGAATAGAATGCATGATGACTGACAGCTAATACGAGTCCACCTAGTGCGAACAGTAGCATGTATGTTGGTTGCTTCTGCCACTTGACGCCCCATTTCACAAATTCGTGATGGTCCGTCAATTGTTCGATGTGTACATTGAAGGATGCTTTTTTCTCGGACCCAGACGAGGGACTCTCTATAGGAGAAATTATGTCTCCTACATTGTGCGAGATGTCTGAGGCAGGCCGTTGCCCAGATGAGGGACTCTCCATAGGAGAAACTGCATCTCCTACATTTTCGGAGACGTCTGAGGCAGGCCGTTGAGTTTCTATCTGCTCGGACATTGCAATGGCTTAGAGAATAAGTTCACAGACAGGACAAATTGACCTTATCGAACAAACGAAAGTAGGTCGTCATGACAAATGGCATTTGAGATGTGCCGCAGACCACCAACTTTTCGTTTCAGTGGTCGTCGACAAATAGATTTTGTAAATATATTGCGCCGTACCGCCTCTTGACTGCCGCCGGGCGGTAGCGGGAGGAACCCGCTTACATTTACCCTATCGGCTGTAATAATGATTGGCCCTAATCTACTGAGAGGAAAACTAGCCCCTAACCTCCTACATAATCTATTTTTTGCGAGATAACAAAGTTCGAAGAATGCTGAGTCATTGATTGAGCCAAGAAGCAGTCCACTTCGCTTAATATAGAAATCGCTGTGTTCCATTGATAAAAATAATTTTCTGGCGTCAATAAGTACCTAGGTATGAACGCAGGTTCAGGTAGGGAAGCTGGGAGCTGCAGAGGATGTTTATACAGGAGCGAATTCCACCGAAATGGCTCGGGTTCTGAAAATAAAACATGCAACGTCGTCGAACGTCCTAAAGCAGAATCGAAGACTCTGATCTGCTCTGAATTTTGAAGCTCCACTACTGCGCCAATGAAAGCGCATTGGGCCTGTTGGACGGAATGGATTAAAAAGGGAATCCATGCAAAATCACCGCACAAGAAACAAGAACACACTGAATTTATGACGCAGCAGAGATCGAGACACAAATATGATGCGAAAATAGCAAGTTGATTGTCTTGGGAGTCACTTGACTAGCGTCTTCTCTTAGAGGGGTTCAAGGCAGAAACGAATCAAGCACCAACGTCTGAGGACAAGCCAGTCGTCAACGTCAGAGTTTCTAATATACAAATCTATTCTCTCCAGAGGGAACGTATGGTATCGTTTGACTTCTTGTGTCGGACTCCACTTCAACGAGTTTTTCTGGACACTGAGTTGGGCCGCCAATATCCTCATCGATACCGTTTGAACTTTGAAAGAATCAAACTTCCGAGCGTGGTTGAGATAACGAATTCTATGAAAGGAGTAAGTCGATAGAGTGGCGCGAAGGAACTTCTCATCGAGTAACTGTGATAGCATCACTCCCGGAATCTTAGGTCCGCTTCGATGTGAAAACTCTCAAGCTGGATTCGAATTCTCTCTTGTAATCTCTCGACAGTAGCAGGTTCGTCGTCGTCGAAAGATATGTCGTTTCTGTAATAAGTCATGGCGTGTCGGGTATCGAGTATTACGATTTTGCTCAAATGGTTAAAGTGGTTATGGAAGTCTTGAAGAAATGACCTCTGGGACCATTCCAGGTTCCAATGTTCACAATCAGAACAGTCGTGATAGGTCCTATAGAGGTGAATCAGAATCAGAGGTAACGATATTTTGTAACAAGAAATGCTTACCAATTGTCTGGGATGAATGGCCAATGCTCATCGCAAAAGCTGAAACTGACCGCAAGCTTCTTAATCTTCTGCGTTGTGCTCTTTGATAAGGGAATTGTCCATGGTGGTAGACACCCGAAATCTCGGGAAATTACATCACACTCCAGAAACAACATGTCCCGCTGGTAAGAAAACAACTTGAGACATTCATGGTCGTGTTGTTCCAGTTTTATAAACTCGTATCCCTGACGCTTCATCTCTGCCCGGATCTCCTGGCATACCCACTGCAGAGACATAGCATCTCTACAGAGGCTCCTATGTTTCCATTCCCACCCTCCTTCGCTCACGTTACATGAATGGCCCAAAACGTAACGAGCCTGCCCATGGCGCCAACTATACAGCAGGCTTATAAGGCGTGGTGGCGGCATCGCGAATCCTAAGATTCTGGCTCGGAGGTCGCGCTGCAGGAATGGGAAGAAATGAAAGGTATCCGATCCCGCTTCCATATATGGCAGAACATGACGCTGAACCCGCGGCGTAACTTCTGCGACTGATTCAAACGTAGCTTCTGTCGGAATTGGCGCAGGAAATCTTCTTCGATGTCTGCGAAACCTTCGGGATTCGCGCATCTCGAGATCGTCGTCATCCCAAATCGCATCTAGAAGTGCGAGTTCCATCTCGATTCTTCGGTTTCGATACAGTTGGGAAGATCCTGCTTCTACTTGATGATGGATTTTGTGCGATGGCCGAAAAACGCTCTGTTCGAAGAATTTGGAAAGTATGATATGGAACGATGAAACGTAGTGAGATTGACAACTTAAACACGACTTGCAGTACCGCGCGTGGAAAAGAATATCACAATGGTAAGTGGGATAAGAGATGGTGATGTTGATGAAACAAAACTGGTCGATGGTCGATGATCAAGATTGCAGTAATCATAGATACCGAAAGTGCTTCGGCCAGTTGCAACTTCCTATTTCGACAAGTAAACCAGGTATCATCTGCGAAAAAGGAAAATGACTGCCGATTGTGCTCCCAAGTCATGATACGCTCATAAATTCGTTCATGCCATCCATAGTTTCAAAGGACAGAGGTCTCGACGGCCAATAACCAGCAAGAAAATGAAAACCAACCAAAATACACTCACCTTTCCGTACAAAAATGCAACTTTTCCATCCCAATACGACCCGGAGATGCTTTGCCGTGTTGATCCGCCGAGTTACAACTATCTTGAGTGCCATTGACTTCAACGGGTGAAAAATTGCTGAGCGGGTAGCAATTCAACAAAGCTACAATGCAATCGTAGATTGCTCTCGGATACGAGAATCCAGCTATTCTAGCCATGGTTTAAGCTTCTCTGTACCATGTCCAAAGGAAGATACTAAATCAGAAACTCACCTCCAAACACCGAGTCCCCCTACCCCTAGCAGACTCACCCCATTACAATACAAAACAAAGCCAAAAGGCATTCGTCAAAAAGTCTACATTTTTAACCCTTGGCTGAGTACTTTTATACTTCCTCCCTTCCCCTTACAAATATATACAAAACACCCCACCGCCCCAACCCAACGCAACCCAGCCCAACCATCCAGTCCATTCATTTATACCCAGCCCATAATCAATACAAAAACCCAAACGCTACCATTGTACAATAAACACCCCTCCTACTCACAGCTCAACCTCCCCCGTCCCCTTAACATCCCCAACCCTCTTCCCCTCCAACCCCCTCGGCGTCTTCAACCCGAAGAAAACAACCATACTCACAGCCAGGACACCCATCCCACCACACGTGTACGCGAATTCGCGGCCCGCCCACCAATACACGCTCGTGAACAGCAACGGACCGATACCTCTGCCCAACTGGCCCCAACTGCGGAGATTACCGAGCTTACCACCCCGCTCATCTTCTCCGGCTTCGAAACTACTTAGTGCATTCAGGCCCGTGACGACTGTTGCAGTTGTGACGGCGAGGAGGGTGCTTGCTGCGTAGAGGCCTCCTACTGTGTTGATCTTCGCCAGCAGGAAGAGGGCTAGGAGACAAGAAACCACACCGATCCTAACAGAAAGGAGGGGTGGGAGCCGTCGCGTTACGCCGCCTTGCAGCAGAGAGGCTACGAGACCCATGAATCCTAGCAATCTCCCATTTCGCGCGGAGTTGTATCCGAATAAATCGTATGTCATGAACGGGAGCGAGAATTCCATGCCAGAAAAGAATAGGATGAAACCCAGATGCGTGAGATTAAGCAAGAAATGCGAGTTCGTGCGAACATATTTCTTCCCCGGGATAGTAGCCGACTCAGACGAAACCATCTTAGCCTGGGTCTGCGACCTCGTCGTCGGCTTCGTAGCCCCATTCGTCGCCGCCGGGACACCCCTCGCCTTCGCCTCCGCAACCTTACTCGGCAGCGTCTCGGGCAGACACAGATACAGATACACGGTCTCGGTGACGATCAAGAACAAACTAAACCCCGCCGCAGTCGCAAACGGATTCGCCTTGACGGAACTAATCGTACTAAGCCACGCCCCCAGCGCGGGCCCGAATGTAAAGCTGATGCTGAAACATATACCCACCAGCGCCATCGTGGAGCCGCGCTGCTTCTCGTCCGAGATATCGGTCGCGATGGCGATGGCCAGCTGGACGTTACCTTCGGACAGCCCGCCGACGATGCGGGATAGTAGGAAGGTGCGGAAGTCGGAGGCGAGGAACCAGAGCAGGACGCTGAGGATGTTGCCCGCCATGCTGAAGAGGAGGGCGGTACGGCGGCCGTAGCGGTCCGAGAGGGTGCCGATGATGGGTGAGGCGATTGCTTGGAGGAGTCTGTTTGTTTTCTTTGTCAGATGAAAGTCTGGTTATGTATATAGACGTTAAGCAACGTACGAGAATAAGCTCCCTAAAGCTCCACCTAGTAGCACAATATCATATCTCGAGTCAATCGGTCGCGCGAACGAGGCCTTGTATGCATTGAGGTAGGTAAGGATATGCGCAAGCAGAGAAGGCGATTTCGTCACAGAACTGAACTGGATTGGTGCTTCGAGACTATCATCACAACCATCAGCAGATTGCCCAAACCAGCGGATTGATTGTATACGCACTCCCTATAGTATGCCAGCAGCGACGGGAAAAGAGGTAATATAAACGTGAAGCTAATCTGCGCACCATCATCAATCAGTTCATGATGCACAAAGAAAGAGAGAGGATGAGGTGAGCATACCAAGTCTAGCAGCAGAGATATAAACACCACCCTCAACACCTTCTTCCTCGTCGCCGGATCTACAGGCGCTGCCATATTCTGTCTCTCTCCCTCTCTCTTGTTGTTCTACTCTCGTCCAAAAAAAAAGTCGCCGTTCCCAAAGCAAGCTCCAAATGTCCTCTTCTCCACCCAAAAATATCTCAAACTGCCTCTTTCCTCTCTTTCCCTCAGAAAGAATTGTCGACCTGCGAAAGAGTAGTAGTAAAGCAACGCAAGTCAATTAAGCAGCAGAAAAGACAGAACAAGAACACCGTGTCGTTTTGTCGTTTCGATGGTCGCTCGTTCTTTCTCCACCCATACGTCGTCTGAAGCTCGTACGCAACGCCTCGGCCCCGCTTAAACAACACCCCGATGATCCCGGCCCGGATGCGGACTAGGGTTCACGACCCAAGATTCCAAAGGGTTTAGACGGGGGTGCAAAGCTTAGATTTTGGGGGTTGGTGATTGGGGCGAGGGGCTCCGAGGTAGATTATTTATTTGTTTTGGGGAAGTCGTCAGATGGGACTAGAATTTGGGCATGCGGGAGACGATTCGATGTGTCTTGCATTTCCGGGAGGGGAGTTTCTTGATGGGATTGAGGATTCCAGGTGATGTGCATCAGCCCCCACGCGTGCGTAAGGCCAGCAAAACGGTACGGTATTTGGAATTACAACACAGCAGAGATTTGTTATGAATGGCCAATTTAAGAAGACGACAAGGAAAATTGGGTTCTGCGGCACAGTGATTTGAGATCTTTAGTAGGTTGGTGATCATAATTCATTATAAGTATATCATTCCTAATCAATGACTCCCTCTCAATTAAGAGCCTGCCTACAAGACGCACTCTTTCATGTGGCCGCTTGGCTCTTGAACGATCCAAAGTGCTTGGCCACGCAACAGTCCTTGAACGCCCGCAAATTCTTATGCTCGTCCCACAAACCTCACTTTATGCTCAAGCTGGAGTCAACGAAACCGGCACCCCACCTCGTACAGCGTTTGTGAGAGTAAGTATCTCCAAGAGAGGTGCATCTTCTCCTCGTGGAGCAATATCCTTGAAAGATTGAAGGAGTCTGATTGTGGTGTAGGAACTGTGGTATGTTAGTAGATGATCCTCTATTGTCTGTCTAAAGATAAACTCACGCTTCGGTCAACGCAAATTGCTGTCCAATACAGATACGTGGGCCTCCATTGAATGGAAGATATTGCCAACTGTTTTCTTCCGTCAGCCAAATATTCCAACGATATAATGCAACGAGTAGATGTACCTTGGTCTGAATTGTTCCCATCGCTCAGGTTTAAACTCATCGGCATCTGGTCCATAGAGATCCTTTCGTCTCTGCATCACATAGACTTGGTAGTTGACCATTTGTCCTTTTTTGACGAAAATAGGTGATTTGCCATCAGGGCCTCCGCCAAGTGGGAGAGTGGTATCACGGACGGCGGTTCTACTGTTCGCGGGGACGATGGGATGGAGGCGAAGGACTGTGGTAGATCAGTTTGATGTCCAGAGCTTATCATCAGAAACACTTACCCTCGTTCAAGGTGTACTGCAAGTATTTCAAACTCTTGATCTGTTCGAAAGATGGTCTTTCCGAGCCCAGTGTCTCGACCTCGGCCCTGAGCTTCGCGAAAACGTCTGGACGGCGTGCCAAGATGTGGAAAATATATGCCAAGAGACTGGCAGTAGTATCACGACCAGCGAGAAGAACATTCAACAACTCGTCTTGGATTTGCTTCTTGCCAACTCCAGTCTTAGCCAGCTCTTCCAAGAAAATGTACTTCTTTCCCTCTTCGGCTTTCTTCTCTCCATTAAAGCTACCATTCCTCATATCAATTGCTGACTGGACGTAGTTCCCAACGAAGTCATGAACGAACTTGACGGAGTCCTCGTATCGCTTGTTCGGGAACAAGTTGGCCAACTTTCCCACGCGTGCCGTCAGACCAGCCGTTTCTGTCGCATAAGTGAAAGCATCAGCGAACTTCTCTCCCGTTGCACTAGTCTCGCCCTCGAGCAAAGTATTGGTACTCTGACCAAACAAGAATTCGGTGGCCGAGTCCATGGTGAGGCAGAAGAACAGGGGCTGCAAATCAACAGTCGAACCATCGCGGGGGATCTTGGCGATGAGATGAGAGACATGGTGCTCGAATGTCTCCAAGTCTCCAATCTGGCTCCTCACAAAGTTCGGTCGAAGAAGAGATCGAGAGTTCTCCCACGCCGCTCCATCCGTGGTAAAAATCCCATGGCCGAAAATAGGACCCAGAGCGGCCTTTCGACGACTTGGAAGCGCAAAATCCTTGAATTGGGTAGCAAGAAGAGCTTTCACATTTTCAGGCTCTGAAGTATTGATGAAGCGTTCTCCTAACAACAGCTGAGAGAATGTGTTTGTGTTTAGACGAGCGTAACGGTCGACGATTATGTCCAAGACACCGCCGGTCTTCGAAAGTCTCAAATTCTCCGCGAAAAGATCGAACCCAAAGATCGGATCCTTATGAGGATAGTTCTTATATGGCTTGCATCCGTTGTCACGAATGATTTTATTGCGTCGCTGGGCTGCTATGACGTATAAAGCTAAACGGTAGATGCAGAATGTTGCACCCACGCAAAGCAGCACCAAGGTTGACGATGATTTCGTATCGAAGACAGCCATGATGGCGACGGAAGAAAATTGTCGATGAAAGATTCGACTCTTGAATGCGAGTACTAAAGTATGTCGTTATGCGGAACTTAGGAAGGGGCCGACGAGGTATGTGTGTCTGTGTCACTACAGGGGTGACCTGTCAACGCCAGTCAAACCAAGTGTTTACTTTCCTTACTGTAGCAAGTTAACTTCATCGCTTTAGGCTAGTTTCCGAGCATCCCGTGAGATTTTAGCATTGCATGGGGTCTTATGTTAAACTTGTTAGGGTAGACCTCTCATAGGGCATGCCCACGAACCCGCAAGTGGCTATCAATTACCGGTACATCCATCCGCACTTGAAGATGACCTCTCAAAACCACGACTCGCAATAAAGGACTTCGACCGACGGACAGATTGTAGAGGCCGACTCGTTCAGACGGCCTCGCCAAATTCAAAATCCCGTCGGTGACAGGACACTGGGCATAAAGTCCGCTCCCTTCTCATAATTACCAGTATCGAAACACACACTCCCGTAACCTCCGAGTAACCAAGCCAATGACCCCCATTGGACCCCGCCAGACTCGCACAAAATTCATCGCTGCAAGGCACAAGAAAAACGGCGAAGCGGATTACCGACATGTGCCGAGGCCCACTTGAGTTTCATAACCGGAGGTTACATACAGCACAGGCGGTCTTTCTGCAGCGTCCCCGCAACGAAAAGGATATCTACAGTACAGTAGTAGCCTATGGCAGCATTGCCGAGAGGCAAACAAGGATGACTTGTCACGTCTGACGCTCCTCGGCTTTCGTTCAAGCCCGAACAAACAAATAGAAGGTATTTCAGCATCCGCGTAGCCGTCGAGAATAATACCATGCCCATCATCAGAGATAAACTCGACAAATCAAGCCCCACGAACACCTTACCGTAACAAGGCAACGCTTGTTCGTCCCGTACTCACCAGCCTACAGCCAACTCTTTCAGATCTAGGGATGCAATTCGTCTCTCCCCACGGAGCCGGAGACGTTCATTGTCCCGATTCCTTGTATTTTCAGCAACGTCGTACTATCCCCCCCCCTTTAATGTTAAAATCGGGGCTATTTCTAGGGGCCCCAGACAAGGGTCACTATCCAATCACATGCTACTGAACCTTCTAGAATCCACCCCTTCTTTTGATAAGATTGTAATTCTGCCGGCAGAATGAAGCTGTTCAGAGATTCAGCACTTTGTACAAAATGGACCTACAACAAGCTCCCAGTACTCCTCAACTATACCGCCGCACTGAGATTCCTAATACTCCAGATATTCCTACTCCACTATCTAGAGCTACAAGCTGTGATTGATGCAAATGGTGGCCCTACAAAGTACTGAATAAGAGTTGTACAATAGAGAATATGAAAAGCTTCAAAACTGCTCAATTAGGAAGCGGTGAAGTGAGCGGTGAACTGATTTAGAACCCTGGAGAGTGACCCTAGCTACGGTGGCAAAATGACCCCGATTTTAACATTAAAGGGGGGGGATAGTACAGTCCACGCAACGAGAACCAGTGCGTCGTAAATGCCAACCAATGAGTGTCAAGAATCTCACATCAGCACGAAAAGCGTTTCAGAAAGCGGAAATCGTAGCGCTTGGCGCCGGGACGTGGTGCTTTTGAAAGACATTGCGACGTTGCAGTTGAAGGTTTATATAGATATGAATGAGGGAAGGAAGGTTGTGAGAAGGTTTGGGGGCAGCTGCGAGGTGAGGTGGTGCTGGATTGGACGCCACCGTTTGTGAGATATGCACATTGATGGAAATGGTAGGTTTGCTGTGATTGGCTGATGAAACCTATCTTGAGGAATGGCGGATGCATTCTTATTCTTGTTTAAGAAAAACTTGGGTGTTCTATATAATACTAGCTCTGACAGCCATGAGAATTGCACATTGCAGCACCAACCCTTCTCTTCATATTCCGTTCTGTTTTTCCTGCCGCGAGGGTGAAGTCACGAATCCTTCGAAGAAACTCATCAAGCCCTCGTGGTCATCAAGTGAGGTCACCAGGGAAACATCTAAGAAAGATTAGTATTTTGTACAGCATCGAGAGCGAAGCAGGGAAATTTCCACGAACATTGATCAGGTCGCACAACTGCCACGGCACCTTCTTTGACATCAACACCATACTTTTCATACGCATGACCGTGGCCTGAATTGTAGCTTTCATCATCCACAAATGTCTTGTGCAAATCTAGTAGTTTCAATCAGTCTCTCTCGTGGGTAGGGAGGAGTTAGTACATACCCCTCATCCCCCACTCCCCAGTCGTCGGCCAGAAATATTGTGGAATCTCCTCTTGCTCCAACTTCAACCTCCCACCATAAAACACAACAATCGCCTCAATAAAACTATCAACATCCATTCCTGGTAGCGTGAAGCGATGAACAGGTCCATCTTTCGAAGAGAGGAATTGCGCTAACTAGAGATCAGAATATCAGCGTCTACCCAAACCAGTCTATTCTTGAGATCCATACCTTGCTCAACCTCCCCTTACACCTCCCATCCCCCACCTCCCCCGCAAAAATAACCACCCGCCATCTCCCATCCGCCGGCAATGCCCGAACAAGCTGCATCGCCTTCGCATCACAGAACCTCACGACCTGCGCACTCGGGAACCTCATCCCAACCACCAACCCCCTCGCCAACTCCTGCCTGCTCTTCGCCGCAGCCGTAATAATCGAGTCGTCGTACTTGGCCGTTAATCCAGCAGTGTATTTCCCGGCTTTGATAAACTGCTCGCTGAAGTAGTTGGCTTCGTGGTCGCTGGATTTGATGGTAAAGAGCTTGGTCCAGGTTCGGTCGAAGGATATTAGGTCTGCGGCGACTTTTTCGCGTTCGAGGTTGTAGGTTTTTAGGAGGTCTGGATATGCCTGGCTCTCATCAATATCTGTTTTGCCGTTAGAGAAGGGGAGATTTACTCGACCTTGTAGGACCGCAGCCAGTTTCCAGCCGATGTTGTATCCATCTTGAAGACTGACATTCATCCCCTGCCCTGCCTTTGGAGAATGAGTATGGCATGCATCTCCGGTTAGAAAGATTCGATTATCTTTCGAGAAGTAGTCCGCGATGCGTTGTCCGATGGCATATGCTGACCACCAGTACGTTTTTGAGATCTCCACCGTGTATGGATGGAAGATTTGTTGTGCGGCCTGATGTAAGTCTTGAAGTATGACGTCCTTGGCTATTGTGCCTGCTGGAAGTTGAATGTAGAAGCGTGCAAGAGAACCTCCTTCTCTAGGAATGATCTGGCGTGCATGTTAGAATGTGGTGGAGGGAAGTGAGAGCTGTTTCTTACCATAAGAGTACCGCTGTTTGAGCGTAATGTGCATTTCTTTCTGATATCGGGGAAATTGGTCTTTGGGTATACGTCCATCACTCCCCAGATGGCGTCTGTGCTGTCACCAATCATTTTGTATCCTAGAGACCTTCGGACACTGCTGTGTGCACCGTCACATCCCTGACATAATATGTCAGATTGAAATAATGCAATGCGTATAATCGATGGAGTACAATCAAAGTAAGAACGTAGAGACTTCTTGAGAGAGTGTCGACTTACAAGTGCGTATTTAGCCCTAAATATCTCTTCCTTACCCTCTTTTTCTGCGGTGACCACCACAGGGTAGTCCCCATCTTCCGTCCCATCAACCGCAACCCCTTTCACAGCATACCCGTAATCCACAGTCTGTTCATTCCATCTAAACATAGCATCCAACAAAAACCTATTCATAATCGCCTGATTCAAAATAATATGCGGCTGATGCGACAACCCAGGCATAGTATCAGCCGCCCTCCTCGTCCGAACCAGATTCCCATTCTCATCTCCTTCCCAAAATGATAGTTCCAGATTATGATATCCGGTTTTCAAAAGGTCTTCTGAAAGTCCGAAACTCTCGTAGACTTCCACTGTTCGACATTGGACGCCATCTGCTTGTCCGCGTTGCATGGGTCCGGAGCTCTTTTCGAGGATTTTGCATTTGATGCCAAGGCGTGCGAGCCAGACTGCTGCACAAAGACCAGCGGAGCCGCTGCCACAGATTATGACATCGTAGTGCTGGGCCATGTTGTAGGAGATCGGAGAAGGAACAATGGTGTTTCCAAGTATCAAAGACTCCAACGCTCGAACGAATGACACCACTTTGCTCAAGTCTTCGGAGGAAAAAAGGTACACGTGATTGGAAGTCGAGAATGAAATGAGAAGACTGTTGTCTGAGCCGGATGATATCCAACAGTTGTAGATTCAAGCAGAAGGGGCTTAAATATATCCTTTCACTGTCAAGACGTCCAAAAGATCTCCGGAAGAAGCGCTAACTTCTCAACTTCTCTCAGTTTTTCTCGAAAAATTACAACATCATGCTTTCGACAGACACTTCTTGATGTCAAAGGGTGGGATTAATGGTGCTCGGCCATCAGCAAGTACACCGAGATGCTGGGTCATGTCCGTATTGCGGGGTTCATCCGGCTAGTGGCGCGGAATCGCGGGGCGGTGGCATATTTTCGCGGCACCTTGGCGGGATGTCTTCCGCCTCGCAGAAACACCTGATACCAAAAGACCAGAATTGTTTTTGAGTTGAATCGATATAGTTTATGAAGAGAAGCATTGGGACCTGATTTATTCATCCAATTCAAGCGGTGAACAGGAATGTACCATAAAAAACCTGGAACATATATGCTTTGCCGCATTACCAGAATAAAAGTGAGTCCAAGAATTCGTATGCCACCTAAACTAATGCTATTAACAGAATAATATGGCTCTAAGCTAACTTGCAAGAAGAAATTTTGATGAAGCTGCATAACGTACAAAGGACGAACGAAGTCAACAAAAAGTACAAAATGAAGACCAACAAAACCACATTGGCAACACTGGCAGTCAATGGGCCGTTGGAAGCTTGAAGTTTATCCCCCATACATCGTTTGAAGTCAAAGCCGGAATAGTGGTCTTCGAGTTCTCAAGACGCGATGCTTCTGTTTGATCTCCACAAGACATGTGAAGCAAACGGAATATCCTCCAAAGTTGCAGCAGAAATGAGAAAATATGTGATTTATAGGGTAAAGACAAATCGCTGCAATTTGTGTTAAACAGCTTGAATGCGCAGGGCAAGCACAAGACTTCTTTAAGATCAAGCCAAGCTGATGCATCCTGAGGAGGGTAGCTATCGAGGTACAATCGTGTGGAGAAAACTTCCACTGTGAAGAATGCGCCCTTGCAGTGATAGCACGACAATGATCTTAGTTGAAGATACTTACCTAGGTATGATAATATCATTAAAACAAAAAATTATTAGCAACAAGACGGCCTCAGCACGTGACTTGCACTAGCCACATGCTTGTCGAACTTCACAGCATTTTCCTCATTCAAACTGTCTGATCTAAGACCTCGACATCAACATCGCTCATTGTAAAAGCTGTACCATCCAAGGGCGCCGGAAGGGAAGAAAATCTCCAAATGGCAACATGCACCTACCGAAACTGACCATGAGAGATGCCGGGGCCGTGAATCGGGCAGCGTTCTGATTGCATGGAGAGCGGGGTATCGACTTGAGACGGAAGACTTCTTCCATCTTCTTTTGCCTGCTGCTCCAAGTGGACCCGCAGTGTGATTATCTCATGTCGTCAGTCACAACTTCTTCAACATTTTGATGCTAAGTGCAAACTCAAAATGGTTCTCAAGCTCTCTTTTGCATGTTGGGACTATGATCGGATGAAAGCCATCGAGGATGGTCGCGTCCGTCCCGAAGGCATCGAACTCACGTTCTTGAATTATCGGGTGGAAGAAACGTGAGCATACTCACTCCTTTAAGAAAGATTTATATCTGACATTCCATTTCAATAGGTTTTTCAGGCAATTGCGCTTTCAAGAATTCGATGTTTCCGAGCTGTCTCTCTCTTCATATGTCTTGACGTTGAATCAGGAGAATCCTCCATTCATCGCTATCCCAGTCTTCCCTTCGCGGTTCTTCCGTCATCAGTCCATGTATATCAATTCCAAATCTGGAATCTCGAAGCCGGAGGACTTGAAGGGTAAGAAGGTGGGCATACCGGAGTATCAAAGTACATCCTTCTTGCCTATTGTTAGAGTAAGGTTGACTTTAAATAGTGACTGCTCCTGTATGGCAGAGAGGAATCATAGAAGAGGAGTATGGAGTCCCAATCAGCAGCATGCACTATTACGTTGGTGCCATCGAGCCGTCGGAGGTTGAGAGAACCAGCAAAGTCCCGCATTCACTACCTCCCGATGTCAAAGTCACGCCCATAGAAAGAGGCAAGAATCTCTCACAAATGCTGGAGGATGGCGAACTTGATGCAATTTTCAGTGCCAGCCGTCCATCATCATTCGACAGATCTTCAAAAGTCACTCGATTGTTCCCAGACTTCAAAAGCGTTGAAGCAGATTTTTACAAAAGGACCAACATCTTCCCAATTATGCATGTTGTTGCCATCAAGAGGGGTGTTTATGAAGCAAATCCTTGGATTGCAAAGACTCTGACGAAAGCATTCGCAAAGTCGTTGGAAATGGCATATCAGCCTCTGCAAGAAAGGTCCGCTTTACGATATATCCTGCCCTGGCTCGAAGATCACGTTGAAGAAACCCAGAAGCTTATGGGAGACGATTCTCGGTGGTGGAAGGATGGTTTCGCAGAGAACAAGCACGTTATCGAAAAGTTCTTGGAGTATTCTTTCAACCAAGGACTTGCAAAGAAGAGATATAAAGCAGAAGAATTGTTCGCACCAAACACATTAGAGTCGTTCGTCTTGTAAGCACGGCTAGAGATACAGCAGGACGAATCGCTGAAGCAGCTCCGGTTGGGAGGCAAACTTCTCGATCATGGCCATCAAGGTATTCTAGAACAATGCCATGCCCAAGAATAGACCAGCGTCCTTGTCAAAGTAGATGTGCAACAAAGTCCCTTGATGCGTGGTTCGACATGCAACAAACTCCCAAAGGGGTAAGGCACGTGACGGTTGAATTCGTCTGTTTTCAACCAACGTAATGGTGCCTCAAACTTGAGCAAGATATTCATATCAGCTCTCTGTTTTGTCCGAATGCTATATATAGAGTGAAAAGTGAACTCGGAAATGGCGTCTCATTCAATCCACGTGACCCTTTTAAGTGAACTTCGAAGCTCGGATAAATTCGGCTTCCGTCTTTTCCTTCGCAGACGACCTGCAACTTTTTGCAACATTGCAACATACGACATCACAAATCGTCTGCAGATCCTCCATTGGTGTATCTTCTTCATTGTTCTCATTCGACGATTCTTGGCACTTTTCCGCCGAATGGGGTTCGCCTGAAGTAGTTCTTCCCTAAAGGCGGGATGTCCACCATTCAGCGATTTGAGATCCACCTGCCACAACGGATAAAACCTGCAGTCTTCCCACTCTGGGACTAGACACCTGTCAAAGACCGACAAGCGTCCTGCATACTTGTCTTATCTGTGTCTCTTTCGACCTTGGCTTCACCCCTGCTGGATGCCGCCATCTGCGCAATGGACATCACACGGTAAGTGGGAGATCCGAACATGGCTTCTTGCACATAGACATCTCTTCCTCTCCGCGCGCAAGCGCGCAGTGATATTCCAATCTTCTATCCCTCTTCCTCTTTCCAGATGGTAGAACTGCGCGACAGAATCGCGGCTATACAAGCAGCACTCGAGACCGACCAAGAGGTCGAATTCGCCAATACCCCGCCACGACACAGTCTCGACCACCGCTTCGACAAGACCGCCCCCGAAGTCGACGCCGCACCAGCTCCAACACCCGCGAAAGAGAAAGCGAACCCTTTCGAGTCCGTTGGCGCGCCTCCGAAGTCTCAGTACTACGATAGTGTTGCGGCAGCGTTTGGTCTGGGAATCCTCGACGAGGAGGAGTTTACGGAGTATATCGTGTACGATGCGTTCGTGACGAATCTGCGGATATGTCCGCTCAATCTTACGGATACAGGCCACTATTACTATGTTGAGCATCGCTCTTTTCTTCCCAATGTGCCGGGTGTGATTTTGCGGCATGGGACAGAGAAGAGTGGGAAGAGTTTGGGCGCGGCGCATATCCCTTTGCAGGGAAAGAATACTTTTGGAGTTGGGGACTATGATGGGAGACCTCATGAGATGGTCTGGGAGCGCATGGGAAATACAGGGTTCTGGACGCACATGAAGTATGAGTTCGAGCATGAGATCGCAGCTGGCGTGAGGAAGACGTTCAACTGGATCCGGACGAGGAACAATATTATGGATGACCAAGGCGATTTGGTGCTTGTAGAGCAAGGTAGAGAGTATTTAGTTCTCTGCGAATATCTGGGCAAAGGTCTACTCAAGTGGAAGAAGAGAGGAAGGCTACGGATCAGGACTGTGGAGGCATTTGGTGAGTCTTGGGAGATAGTGGTGTTGTTGACTTGGGCTTCGGTAATTGAGGTTTGTCTCTCCCACCAAGACTCGACATGGGTGTTACTGACTATTGTTCTGCTAGTTGTCGAGAAGAAGAGCAAGGATTAGACGATATTCCCCAACGCATCTCATTGGCATATAGAACTACATTAGACTACCCAACTACCCTTAATTGAACTTCTTAAGACGATTGACCTTGCGCTCTTGTACTTCCATCCAGAGGAGGAAGAACAATGATATTATCTAGTCGGACCCCGCTAGTGCGAGGAATACACCGAATATTGCACGACGCATGAGGTCTCATGCCTAATTCTCGAGAACCGAATGACTACTTTATACTTGTTCCCAATTCTCTAAACCATCTTTCTGATCTCTACCTCAAGAGCCACGTGAAGCTTCCTAAGCCGCAATGCTAAGCTTCCATTTTTCACTACACTTTTTTAGCTGCTTGTTGCCACTATACTCCGAGCCAGGCTCGACTTCAAGACATATTGAAAAATTACTACTAAGTAAACTACTAAGCCGGAATTTATTGTATATAAGTTAATCGCTGCTATCTGCGCACCCGTTTCACCATGTCACAACAGCCATGAGACGCGTGGAGATATATCTTTGAGGCGTTCGAAGAACAATGTCACCACGAATCGGTGGGGATGAGCATGAATCTCGGATTGCTTTTGACGAAGATATGGTACCAGAATTTTACCACGCGCCTCCTCGCTACATGTAATCCTCGCTTCCGACCAAAAAACAATCACAAGCTTGTGTCTTTATAAAAAAAAGACAAAACGCCCGGGCACACAGCACCGAAGTACTGCGTGCCCGGGCGCCCAAGCGCATGGCATTGTTCGCGATGGCGGACGGAATGGCGTATGTAATTGTCGAGGTTGTTGTTTGGTCTTCATTTGGAGGAAAGGTGGCGAGTCACCGTCAAACCCGGTCAGTCGTTTGGCCCCTTGAGGGCCTAACCGGGCTTGATACCAAAAAACCGCTTGTTAGAATCTATAAGGATAGTAGACGAAGCTAGAGTGGCATATGATTGGGTGGTGAATCTGGAGCCTTGTGGAAGTAACGAGGAGCTAGTAGCAGATTCAAGTTCAGCCTCGCAAGCAAATCACTTTTAAATTAAAGTATAAAGCCAATCATATTATCAGAAGAAGAAGTGCTATTTCAAGTCGCATATATGCTAGTCGTTTATTCCCAATTTTGTTTGAGAGGCTGATACTGAGCTTCAAATCCAGCTACACCAAGCATTGACTTCTGAGTCAATTGTAGACGATTTCACATTTGATATATGCCCCACTTGGGTTTACCTTGAGCCATTAGTCGTTTGTCGGCAAAGAACGATCCGTCGTCATTATCAGCTGATTTTGAAGAAAACCGTTCGAGTTGCGATGTGCAACAAAACTCCTCGGTCTTCGAACTGGGAAAGAACTGTCGGACGTGCCTCACTGCTAAGAACTTAATTCAACCACCTAGGATCAATCAAACAGTCTCTTGGAAGCCCTTTATTTCATGATCCAAGATCCAATACTAAAATGAGAAATAACATGGCAAATCTAGCAGAAAGTCTGTTTGGGATGAAGTCTAGAAGCAAAAATCAGAAACGGCTAGGACAACAGATAACCGTCAGCCCAAACTGCAAACAATTACAAAGGTTACGCCAGCTACAAGCAACAACACAAATCCCGATGCCGAAAGGCCCAGTGTCTTCGAAGGAGAAGCAGCGCTGACTTGCAGAAGTGGACTTCCGCTTGCACCCCCAATTTTCGTTATTGTCGGCATGGCTACTGGAATGGTAGTCGGACCCGTCACGATAACATAGCTTGATCCTGATATTGTCGTCGTGCTTCCTTTCAGACCGGGTAATTCTGTGTTTACAGGTATAGTCGTCGGACCAGAAATAACCACATCCCAAGTTCCCGAGATTTCAGTCATGCTTCCTGGCAATTTATGAGAAGCTGGCAGGACGGGAAGGGTGGTTGGGCCTGTGATGATCACATAGCTCGACCCTGAAATGAATGTTGTGCTTCCCTTCAAATCTGGTAGTTTAGGATTCAGCGGAATTGTTGTTGGGCCAGGAATGATCAGATTCATAGTGCCCGAGATGTCAGTTGTGATCCCAGGTAAGGGGGCAAAGGATTGAGAAGCTGGAACGATTGGAACCGTGGTAGGACCAGTTAACATTACATACTCCGATCCCGAGATCATTGTAGTGCTCTCTTCCAAATTAGGCAAGTTGAGGTTCACAGGCACGGTTGTCGGACCTATGATGACAACATTCAACGTCCCCGAGATATCAGTCATGATTCCAGGTAATGAGCCAACGACCTGGGTGGCAGGGACTGTCTGGATAGCCGAGTATAATACGTCTGTGGTCCCTGATATGACAGTTGTCGATCCTGTTATCGACATTCCATCCGAGAAAGGTGTAGCTTCTAAGGTCGTAACGATGAACGCTGGACCTTCTGAGACTTGGGTAAGGCTGTATGGCTCAGGTGCTAGGCCTAGGATAGAAGCAATTGCGTTCGCTATTGACGCGACTGCATTGGTTGTGCTGATGGTCTGCTGAATATCTGTGAAGACAGGAGCCTTTGTGGGATTGGTGCGCTGGGCTTGATTCTCAGACTGTGTTACTGATGCCAAAGGCGTGTTTTCAGGAACATCCGACCCTGTCGGTGAGTTTGCAAGCCCAGACGAAGTGTACTGAGGACTTTCTTCACTCAGAGCGGTCACAGGGCTGTTGTCCGTCGTAAAGGCTGGAGTTTGAACTGGTGAGATAGGAGCAGCGTTGAAAGGATGCGTACCAGAGGCTAGGCTACCAGGTGTAACGTAGATTGTCGTAGAGAATGTGAGCCATCCACCAGGTATCTCATAGCTTTTGCCGTCTGCTGATTGTACCAGGGTTTTGGAGCACTCTTCAGGGATTTTGGAATATATTGACGGCATACCTGGCAAGCAAGACGCTAGGCCTGGGTAGAGACTGCTGATCGAAGGGGCGGCTACCATGGAGTCTAGAAGAGTTTGTGGTATAGCTCCATACCGTATAGATTCTGTGCCCAGAGCGCAATTGCGAAACTGGCCATCGTCTATGCTTCCGTTCACAGCATATAGGAATGGAGTCTCCAAAGCTATTGTGACACCAGTTTGATTCGGCCGTTGGTCCATCCAATATCCTTGTGCGTTTGAATTGATATTGCTGAACGTTTCCAAGGTGGTAGAATAAGATGTTACATTGCTAGTGGCGGTCTGCAGATTCACTGCAGTAAGCACCCACGGGGTTCCGCAGACAAGTCGCCCATACTGGTTTGTTACTGCGGTAGCAGTGATTAGCTTAATCGTTGGGTATATATAAAACGCCACTGGGGATGTTCTGTCTTCTTTTAGATTCTCTCTCCTAAAATCCGGTGTGATTTCTCACATTGTCACACCCTGCGTTTCTGTACTGGTCCCATCTAGCATCTCAGCGAAAAGCTGCGCTGGAGCTGATCCTGCATTGTCATATAGCCTGACGGCATCGATACCGACATCCCGGTCCTCGACAATTGTTGAACTTAAGAGAGTCGTAGTACTAGTGATACTGGAATGAGTTGTTTTCCGAGAGATTGTAAGATATGTGGTAATGAAAACCATCGTCATGTATTGAACAGTCGTGATGCTGGTATAGTGTGGCCAATACATTTCAGTCACTGTATCTTGGACAGCAAAACAGCAGTTCGATGGGTCGTAAGTTGCACTGCTTGTTGAAATCGTCGACACATTTCCAAATGTAGCCGTGACTGCTTTGACACCGACAATTCAGAAAGAGGTGGAACTTTATATAGTGGAGTACTAACTTTCATATCCAAATATGCAAGGTATAGATAACAAGATACCAATGGAGATTTCGCCAAAAGCTGTTCGAAGCATCGCGGACACTTTTGACGATAACGACCCTGTTTTACAACATTCAAGCACTAGAACAAGAAACTCTGAAAAAAGAGGTAGTGAAGTTCCGATTGATAATTGGCAGAGCTAGCTTGCTTCGAAGAGAAAGAAGGAATAAGACGCGCTTTTGTGCGGCGTGATCATTACCTAGGTGAGATCAAGGCTGTAGAGCCAAGCAAGACGACAGAGCAAAAGAGCCGCAACGAAAAATGTCACCGGAGGTCTCTTGCTCCTGCCAAAATAGAATGTTCAGCTGAAAGCCAAGCAGTGACATAGAATCTCGGCCTTTAGTTTCCGGCAGGTACAACAGATGCAATTGGTCGCCTTCCACTAGTGTGTTACCTAGCATGGACAACATCCTCTCCCCTTCTAAGACGTACATCGGTGTACTATCTCGTATTGGACGTAGTATGTATGTAACCTTTGCCGACCTGATGAAGAACGTGTCACACTTGTGAGGCCCGATACAACATGACGAGGCAGTAGATCCTGGCATCTTGCTTGTTGGATTGCAGGGTTAACCCTACAGACGGAATTAACCAAGCTGAGAACCATATTTTTGCGTATGAGGTAGCAACCGGGTTGAGATATTCCTTTTGTGAATTGTTTTGCGGAATTGTTTTCATTACAAGTCCACTCGTGAGAACGAAAGGAGGTCACATATTTAGCGGCTTGGCAATCCGTGCTAGCCATATACGGATTGTCTACATCAACCACATCCAAGTCCTTCAACCCGCAAGATAATTGATATGCAGAAAATTCGTACTTCATACTTCATAAAATTGCTGGATTCCCTTCGATTTACTACTACCCTTCACGCTGCTTCACCATTCCTTCATTCACCATGCGCATCTTCCACGGTTCACCATGTGCTTACAGCCCCGCAGCACAAATCCTAGACGGGAAGGAATACCACGGCGTCCTTGTACGATGACTAGAAGCTTATCGAATGCATCACAGAGAAAGTTGTGCTTCGGATTTAGTGCCAAGCATACCTACAGGAGCATGTGCTCGAAGCTTTGCAACTCCTGGATCTCAAAGGCTCGGTTTCCCATTTTTGAGATTCGATCTTATGGCAATGACCTCTCACCTCGCACCATACCTTGAGAATGATACCTTCAACACCGCTTTAGAATACTTCTTGAGATTATAGGTTTCGGCGTCATCCTCTGGGCTAGTCACGTGTTGCCCATCTGGCGAGAGCGCAGGTAGAGGCACCGATGGCTCCGTCTCCAATAGTTGTGGCTCCTAGTCAAAATTGGTAAGTATTTCAATCTCATTTTTTTATCAGACCTGACACGATTGCTAGGGCTGGTAATGACGGTCCATGGTCTTCTTTTGAGATTCAAGTCGGGACTCCTGCCCAGAACCTGCAAGTTTTCATCTCAACGTCTGTCTATCAGACCCTAGTCGTCGCCCCAGAAGGATGTATCTCTTTCGATCCATCGAACTGCGCAGTACTTCGCGGAGGCGAGTTCTACCTCAATGCTTCATCAACATGGTCAACAAATACGGCGAACCTTTCAAGTAACATCTACCCTCTCCTGGTCGATACCCAGCTGGGCTACAACGGTCGAGCTGAGCTGGGATTTGATGTTGTTACGCTTGGTTGGAAAGGCTCGGGTGGTCCGACTTTGCAAAATCAGACTGTTGGCGGATTTGCGGCGAAAGACACTTACCTGGGGCTGTTCGGTATCTCTCCTCGGGCAAGCAACTTTACAACCTTCGACAATCCCATACCAAGCTATGTGCAGAATCTTCGCAATCAGTCGTTGATCCCAAGTATATCTTGGGCATACACAGCTGGCAATCAATATCGTGAGTCTCATCAAGTTTTGGGAACGCATAGTGACTGAGTGAGCAGGGCTGGATCAAGTCCTAGGCAGCTTGGTTCTTGGCGGTTACGACAAATCGAAATTGGTTGAAAACGATGTTACTTGGACTTTCAACTCTGAGGATTCTCAAGATCTTACCGTGCAAATCGAGTCAATCATTGTCTCGGATTCGACAAAGAACACTTCCTTGTTGCCCTCTCCGATTCCTTCTTTCTTGGACTCTTCATTACCGTACATCTGGCTCCCCGTTGAAGCTTGTAAGCTATTTGAAAAAGCTTTCAACTTAGTCTGGGACAATGTCACTGAGCTATATCTCGTCAACGATACACAACACGACATACTGCAAGCACAGAATGCCAGTCTTACGTTCACCCTCGGAAATCTAACAGCTGGGGTCTCTGTCAACATCACCCTCCCGTACGCTGCATTCGATTTGACTGCGTCATCTCCCCTCGTCACGAACACGTCTCGTTACTTTCCGTTGAAACGCGCCGCCAACGATTCACAGTATGTTTTGGGTCGAACATTCTTCCAGGAGGCATACGTAATTGCCGACTACGAACGCGGGAATTTCTCTGTGTCACAGTGCAACTGGGATGCGGAAGCTTCACAGGAAATTGTTCCTATATATCCACCAGGCGCCAATGGATCATTGACCGCTTTCCCAAAGGAGTCATCCTCATCGAAGCATAACTCACTCATAGTCGATTTACCGGCTGGAGTAGGTGCTGGTATTATAGTGACAATGCTCGTCCTCTTGGCCATTCACTATGGAAGGACCAAAAAGCTACAAAGACTCGAAGAACACACAACTCGGGATGAGACAAGATCACCACCTATCGGTTTAGAGTATCGGGGTCTGAAGCCAGAGCTGCATGCAGAAGAGATATTGCGTCCACAAGAATTGGAAGCAGAAAAGTCTCAATGGGTCGTGGAAGCTGATGGACATGAGCGGCAGATCTTTGAATTGTCAGCCAGAGAAGAGCCTTTTGCCGAGCTTGAAGAAGCTAGAAATTAACGAGGCTGCTTTCGATACAAATATTCTCGTAACAAAGATTCCAAACAACTCTACCTTGTAGAAGCTGAGGGTATACGGCTAGCCTAGGATGAGCCATATTCAAAGCTTCGAAACAAGAGTACCGCCTTTTCTAGGCGCCTCCCTCGCTCTTGTATCGATGACCGACAACTCAACTAAGGTCCCTTGATAGCCCGAGAAATATTTCTCGGGCTTTGGGGTGATCCATCGAAAGTACTTTAATAAAAATTTCAAGATCGTCAGCGTCTTGAGTCTGGAAGTTTACTGCGACTTTGAAGAGAGTCCGTTCTGGTAGTCGCCACTCCCTATCTCCTCGATTACTTCTTTGATTTCCTTAAATGTTCAGAATTTCAGCTCGTATTCTTGAATATCACTCTCAATCGCTTATACCAACACAATACCACTCATTTACCCAAACTTTGTCCCGCAGTTTACTCCAGCCGCTCCTAGCACAGTATTCCAGGCATACAATTGATCCGTTGTTATTCCATTGTTATTTGCCATGTCCCAACAGCCCGTTCCACTAGCAGCTTACGCGAACTTGTTACAATTACTCACGATGCCAGCTTGTGTAGGGCCAGGTGCTGTGATCCCAGTATTTGTACTACTTGGCTCTGTAAAATTATGGGTGGATGCTGTGTGTATCAATTGGAACCAAGCTCGAGAGCAAAGCCAACAGGTAAAGAAACATACTCTAGATATGTTCTAGAGCCAAGGAAGTGTTTTCTTGGCTTGGGAGTCTCCATCCTGAATTTTGTCCTCAGGGGCTCACCTAGCCCTTGACAGTTTCTCAGATTGGGCAGCGGACTTCAACGTGGCAAGGGACCCATTGGTGCGCGAAGCCGCTACTATATTCCTTGTAGAGTAATACCGGAGAAGAGTTTGGGTTATTCAAGAGATTACTGTTGCTTCTAAGGTTACTATTCTTTATGGCGGTCATAGATTTCGATAGATTGATGTTGCTGAGGTTCTTCGTGAACTACAAATGACCCAAATTGATTAAAAGAAATCTGCGTTTACAAGCGCGGGTCACGGTGTAATGCATCTTTTACAATTCAGAGATCAATATACTGGACGAAAGTCGATCAGTCTGCACAACGCTATGGTGTGGAGCCACTCAGTGTTGGCCTCAGACCCAAGAGACAAAACCTTTGCTGTGATCCTAGGGCAAAATTTTCGGTCGAGGTTATATCGGTAATCTCACCCATTGCTCAGATTGCTCAGCCACGGGCTGAAGGGCACCCTGATAGATATCATTCACGGGCATACCAGAAAAGCTCGGCGCATGGTTGACTTCCAATTATTTGCCTAAAATCGCTATTTTAGAGTTGGTAAATATGAACTATGTGAAGTGGTAGAGGGATTCTCTAGTATGTGGATTAAATCTTTAGAGCAGGAAGGACCACAAAGCGTGGGAGGATAGTCTCCGAGCTCTCTAGGTCTGCTTTGGTGGCAGCCACGAAGTCGCATCTTGGCCACCTTTTGATGTCACTTCGCCACTGGTAATTTTTATCGTAACCACCTCCTTCCTTTGTTCTCGCCCTTCCACTACTTCCAACGAGGGTGCATTGATTGCCGTTGGAGGAACCCCAGGCTTAGAGGTAGGGGTTTCGTTTACTAGTGCTGCAGACTCAGTCGGTGATGGGGTCTCGAGATGTATCTCCGCAACAGCATAATCTGGGCTAGAGGGGGAGGTTCCATTGGCTGACGATAGGGGGAGGGTATCGAGGTAACTGTCTTCCCGCTCAGTTAGATTTACGCTACGATGTAACGATGCTCTGCTTTCTGACTGATAGAAGTCTTGCTTTCCCGCATTTGTTAGCTTTGGGGTTAGAGCTGCAGGGAAAATTGATGGCTGGGAGAGAGGACTATCTTTGTCAGCCACCTTGAAGTGAAATCCTAGCTCTGGAAAACTTACCTTCTTAGAGCCTCCTTTACAGAAGGATACCCCACCTCACCAAACCCCAAAATCGAGGTAGAGGTGGGGAGTCCGGTGGAAGGTCCTTGGCCCGGAACCCCCTCCTCACTCTCCCCATCCCCCTCTCCACCCATATCAGCACAACCAGGCGTCGAAGAACTAGAGTATACTCTCCCCATATCTCTCTCCTTACCCTTGCCCTTCCACCTCGAATCCTCCCTATCACTCTCACTCTCACTCTCCTTCACTCCTTCACCATGCTCATACTGCCTATTCCTCAGCTCCCTCAATCTCCCATCTAATTCATTCTCCTTCGCAGAAGAAACACCATTGAAAGGTTCCTGAAGCAACTTCTTAAATATCTGGATATTCCTCGCTTTTTTCTCTGTCTCTTCTTGTTTCTTGCGTTCGCGCTCTTTGTAGCGTGCCCTGATGTCAGCGTCCAATCGCGTTTGGGTTGACGATGGTTTTGCGGAGACGCTAATAGGAAGTAATCTCTTACTCTGAGCAGTACTATTTGAAGCCTCCCCATTTCCATCACCCTTTATCGTAGTACTGTCAGATTTGCCCACCTCTTTTTCCTTCTCCTTCAAACTCTCCTCCTGATCAAACGCCAACCTCCTTGCCGCTGTTTCGGCAGCAGACAGTGCCGTAAGCGCGTTCTGCTCACTCGCATTAGCAGCCCGACCAGCAATGGCAACAGAGCGCTCATTGATGTCGGCTACCCTTCGAGCGGTGTTGGCGTTAACACCATTGATGGCGACTGTTGCTATAGCTGTGGCGGCGACGCAGACGATGCTCGCTTTGGTCCAGATGGGATCAAGGACTGCTACTGTGGAGTTGGCGACCTGGACTGCTATGAGTGGCAAGGACAATGCGGCTTTGAGGGTTTCTGTGGTTGAGGATAGAACGCGAATTGTGAGGGCTTGGCTGAATGATGGTGGCAACTTTCCATTCTTTCCTTGCGCTTTAGCCAAGTCGTTGCCACAGTCAGTATAATTATCTTTATTGACAAGTAGCTTTTTCGGAGAATTGTCTGATCCACTGGACTTCTGTACAAGCAGTGACGGTGGATCTTCGTCTAAATCGACAACAACAGGTTGGCTTTTCGATTGGGGAGATATGTCGGGGTTTGGTGATGTCGAAGGCCAAAGGTTTCCATGTCTGGAGAATCTATACAACTGCACAGTGCATTCCTCGCAGCGCTGGTGGTTACAAGAGAACTCTGGGCAGACGAGGACAATTTCGGTAGTCATCGGGCCGTCACCACACATATGGCAGAACCAGAACTGGTCGAATTTCTCTTGCGGCTTGCTTCCCCGCTGGTTGGTTCTCTTACCATCCGTGCCATCCTTCCTGTTGCTGCTGCTGTGATATTTGCTGTGACTTATATGGTAATGCCCACGAGGCATGATGGAAGCTTATGGTAGCTTGGCTGAGGCTAAAATAATTGCAGGGCTTGATTTATTTAGAGCTAAAATTGGATGACAACAGCTCGAGGACGTCTAGGTAGAAGTTTGTTTACTACTTGAGTACCATTTGAGGTGATTGCGAGAGAAGAAAAGAGATAAAGTTGCGAAGATTGGAAAGGCTAGCCCTCCAGGGCCGGGCGACAATGGGGCCGTGTTGAGAGTTGCAATTCACGTGAGTAAGCAAGGCAAATTCAAATTGTCAGATTATGTATAGCAGTATGGCGAGCTCGGCGGGGAACAGGGCGAGATTCATTGCCGGATTGAAGCAATTTATGGCTACATATGGTTTTGATGGAGTGGATTTGGAGTATCCACAGGTTGATGATCTCAGAGGCGCTGACGGAGATAAGGTCAATTGTGTCTCTTTGATCAAGGAGATGAAGGCTACTTTCGGGACGAGATACGGCATTAGCGTCACGTTACCGACGTCGTACTGGTGCCTCCAGGTAAGTTGCTCCCTTACTACCGCATTTTGAAGATGTATGCTAACACTTGGCTATCAGCATTTCGACTTGCCTGGAATTTATGACTCGATCGATTGGTTCAACCTGATGAGTTACGACAGTAGGTTTTTCATCATCCTTCGAGCTCTTCCAATCTAACACCGAGGCACAGTGCACGGAGTCTGAGATTCTGGGTTCAAGTTTATTGGTCCATTGGTACCGCCGCACACGAACATCACCGAGATCGAGGGTGGACTTGATCTCCTCGGGAGAGCTGGCGTTGCTCCCAGCAAAGTGGTTCTAGGACAAGGCTGGGTACTCCGATATCCATGAAATAAATGGCTAGATGCTGATACTTGTCTCAAGTACGGTCGAAGCTTCACCTTGCTGCAAGGGTTTCAAACCCGCTCTGAATGGGGCAGATCTCGTGAAGGATGCAGGACAACTGGCGAAAGATACCGCAGAGACTGCTCCCGCTCAGGCAGCTATTGACATTGCTTTTAAAACTTACTGTAGACTTGCTGTGCCAGCTTTCTTAGCGCCGTTGGAACTTCTATTCCAATTATTGGTAAGATAGTTCAGTAGTGACAAGAGGCACTTGTACTAAAAGCATTACAGGAGAGATTGCTGATATTGCCGAGATAGTAGCGACTCCAGCGATTATCGAATTGTGTGTAAAAGGTGTCGAAAAAGAAGGCAAAGCTGAATTCAAAGTCTTTGGGAAGGAGCACACCTTGGATATCAACAAACCAACTGATAAACCATCTGCAACACGCCTAAAGGAGTCTTCTCACTCGACTGCTAGCACTAAGACTGCCTGCTCTAAAAAACCTCAAGCCGACATGGCAGCAAGGGAGATTGATGCGGATGACGACGATTGTCTTGATGCGCAGAAGAAGATGACAACAGAAACTGCAGACCACGCAGGGATTGGACCAGACTTCAACGGAGAGTTCCTCTGCATGTGGGCTACTGAAAGGCAAGCTTGTATGCATTACCGATCGATGCATTCAGTACATCCAGATAGCCATTATAATAGTATCACCTGTCCGTATTACTGGGTTGATGCCAAAGGCAGACCAGTTGTAGCAGAGTACAACAAAGGTCGCAAGGCAGCTGGTTGGTTTGCAAGATCCCATTTGGAAGCGCAAATTGCGAAAGAGACGAATGGCCTCCAGCACTGTTCCACGAGGTCAACGATGGCAGAGAATTCCTGAAGATCAAACCTGCACCTGTCACTCCGTTGACACGAGCTCAGTACGTGCGATACTTACCATTAACGGAAAATCAATTTGCAGGAGACTAGGTGAGAGCCCAAAATTGTCCAAAGATACCGGTATCATTGGATCATCTTAGTAAAATAAGCTATGAAATAGGCCCCAGAGGGAAAACACAATAGTCCATGCTCCGAGCAGAATACACCAGAAAAGTCGTCACTCTCAGATGGGATCCATTGATGCAAAATCTGCCTAACGATCGTGCCATTCCTTGAGTGCCGTTTTGCAACTTTCTCGGTTAAAGTTATCTGGCCATCCGTTTTCCTGAAAGATAGCACGCATTTCCTAAATGATATGAGTAAGTAAATCAGAGCTAGGGAGCTAGATTCATACTTTCAGCTCCCTCAACTGAGATTCGCTTGCATTGCCCTCCCACCAAAGCTGCCATCTATCCGTTGGCAAACAGATCCATTCTAAAGTCATAAATCTGTGCTGCCACTCTGCGAAGAAGTCCCGCAGCCTCATAGTCCGGCCCTCGCATTTGTCCCTCCAGTGGCGAGGATCGTCGACGGCGTAGTCTTGCTCATTTGGTAGGCACCATCCTTGGTACTCTGTGGCAGTTCCTATCGAGCCATCAGATACTACTTCTCGGATAAAAGGAATTTTCAAGCATGCCGTCAGTAGTATCAAACATCAGCCATATCCCATAAAGATCTACCCCTCTCGTCAGAGGCACAACCCAGGCAGGAAATTTGTCCTTGGACTGTGTAATCATCTTCACGCCCTCTTCAATCCTGTCAGGTTGGAATTTCTCCTCTCGATAATCGATCGGCTTCGTATCCCACGCAACGATGGATTCCTGACCTCGTACTTGGCCAGGAGATGTCTTGAGATATGGCAAATGTCTGAGGAGCTCAATAACCTCCTCGGATCTCTTCAAAGGAGCGAAGTTGGATTCCGTTATGGATGGCCAGCCTTCCGGTGGTGGGTAGAGGAGATCACTGGGCTCGATATGAGGCAGCTTGATCATGTGTTTGTAGAAATCTGTTACGGTCGCTATGATAGCTTCACGATCATATTCTAGCTTTCCTTCAACTCGAGGGTCTGGTGAGAGAGCTTGAGACATGACGGAATGGGCGACGAAGGTTTCTTGCTATGAATATACAGCTTTTCTGGGAAACACGGCAGACGATCGATGCTCTTTGTTTGAGCAGTTAAATCAGCAAACTATGAAACCCATATTCACCAACTACATTTATCCAACATATCTCGAACGCTTCCATTGAGGCTGAATTGTGCCCCATCTGTGGCACAGCCAATCAGTGCCACGGGATATTGCTCACGTGCGTGGCTTGTAATCCTTCCCCCTTTCTGCATGCTTAGCGCGGCATTAAGCGAATATGGTTCGCTTAAAGAAGGCAACTGCCAAGCCTCCACCATTTGAGCAAAACGCCCTGCCACAGCCTTATACTCGGCGAACTGTCATGCATAGCTCGACACTTTGACATCTCTGGGCCTTTGGGCCAATCAGCACCTGCCACTGTTATCCGAATATCTGCAGGCTTTCGGAGGGGCGAATGGAACTGAAAGTTACACCGAGGATGATGGTATGCTGCGCACAATACTACCAGAATCACGAGTACTTCACACCATAGAGCTGTCTGAGCTGTGATTCGATGATGCACGCCAGCCCTTTCGGTGAACCACAGCGCCTCATTGGATATGTCTCATTTAGCTGCATCTTGGGCAGTTTTGGGGACTGACACCACTGGGCAGCCTCCGTTTCCCCTCTTCTCAATAAATACCTGCTCTGAGGCAATTCCAACGTCCGCCACATTCAAACTATACGCTACCAAGAGTCGATCGGCCGAAGATTGTGATTCTGTAGGTTTCAGTGCAACAATGTCGTCAAATGCTGGAATCCCCATCCATGGCAAGATCGACGATACCCATACGACGCTGATGAACGCTCAATATGCGCCGAACAACATTCCAACACCATGGCCGCTGGTTGTATTCAGCTTGCTCCTTTCATTTATTATCTGCTGTATTGGCGCAGCTGCAGCATTAATGTCAGTCGATCCACAAGGGATGTCAGCTAAATCTACGTCGATTCCTCTGAGCAGAATATCTGGCAAGAGGAAAGTAACTGTAACGAGCACGACCACAGTCACGGCAGTATCATACAGTAAGTTACCTTCAAAATAGTAATGCCATTGAGTTATACCCTAAAGAACTTGCGACAAGATGTCCTTCTCTTTGCCCCAGACCAGAGTTTACAGCTAACACCGACATAGAACCAAGGAGCCTACCCAGAACGATCATCTACTACCTGACCGTAGTGTTCTGCACCTTCCGTGCTATATCCGCCTTCATAATCGGACTAAAAAGTCTCCAAGACGACACTACTCCGCTCGCCGCCCCCTCAGTGATTCTCCTCGCCCTAATCTCAACCCAAATCATGGACTGCAACATCGGCCACAACCCTCTAACTCGCCTCATCCTCGAGCTCGACATAATCGCTCTGGCCATCTCCTTCGGAATGTCAGGCTATGCCCCCAATCACCACGAATGGTGGCCCCGCTACAGCACCATGAAGATCACCGATGGAAACTGCCCCGTTTACGCCGGGGACTGCATGTCCCAAGCCCCGCACTGGCTGTCCGTCGGGTGCGGCGACTGGAGCACGCCTACCAACTACGATAGTGGCGTCTCATACGGATATCCTGAGGTTTTCTATCTCCCGTACCAGAATACCGGGGATCTGAATGTGCAGACGGGAATGAATACCCTGCACGCTACGGAGATGACGATTATTGTGTTCGGGAGCGTATGGTGGTGTTTTGTCTTCTTCCACATACTCGACATATTTACCACGCTCGAGGATATCTTTAAACGGAAACCAGCCGGGACGTCGCTTGGCGGGACGTCGCTTGGCGGGACGTCGCTTGGCGGGACATTGAACCAACGCTCCATCTTCTCATCCATCAAATCGCTCCTCGCACCTCTGTCTCCCCGAGCTCGCCGCCAGCCCGCTCCAAGGAAGGTCGCAACGGCTTGGCAACAGTCGTACTACCCGTTAATCTGCGTACTCGGTCTGTTCGTAGCGTTTGTGGTCATGTTGATGAGTATTGGGGCACATGCAAGTCAGATGATGAAGAAGCAGCAAACGACGTACTTGGAGAGCTTTGGGCCGCAGGTGGGCACGAATTTCACAACGGACGGGAATGGGGTTATTACCGGGAGCGATTATTGGGGGAATGCGACGAGTTGGAGTGATTGTTTTGTGGTGAGGGCGCCGGGGAGTAGAAATGGGTTTTGGAGTGAGTGGGTGGAGAGTAATAGGAGAGGAGGCGCGTTGTTCAGGATTGCGGCGGGGATGTGATGGTGTGGGGTGTGGTTATTGTTAGTTGTGGTGGAGGACTCGAGTTTTGCTGAAGGTTCTGTATACCCCTCATTTTTTTGTTCAAATGTCATTTAACCAAGTCAGAATCATTCATAGTATTCACTGTGTCCTAAGCATTTTCTGTATTCTATATGTTCCAGCATCCTCTTCTCACTCCCAAAATCTTGAAAAGTCGAGTTGAAATCAAAATGGTTATGTGAAAGTCTTCTCATTTTGCTGGAAATCGCAATCACACAAGCCGAAATCTTAGCGTAATCTATACAGAAGTATGAGATTACGACTATCTAAAAGAATAAAGCCTTGTCATGGCTTTTTGTCTGAAATGTCGCAGACCGAAATCCAAGATTGAGAGCAAAGCGATTCCGTACATCGATTCCGTAAGTCGGAACTTTCTATTACATTGTACCCAAGATGAAGATATTGAGTAGTTTTGATAGCATGCCATGTATATTTCCATGCTAAGCTCTCGCCCAGTGGTCAAATATTGTCATTTCCTGCAATCGCTCTCGCAGCTCGTCCGTTTCTGCCGCAATTTCGCCTACAATTCATTAAATTCGCTAGCAAGCCGATTATTTTCAATATATTATTTTCTTGGAAACAAAACAAATTCGCCATAAAAGAAATCATCTACTTTACATATCCAAGACAATTACTCTTTCGCTTCATATTGAGAGCCAAAGGAGAAATCAACTGACGTCGGAGTTTGAATTAATTCGCATACTCCTTCGCCTTCGATTCTGATTTGTGGCCTCGGGATCTTCGTTGGTTGGTTGATGATCCATCTTCAAGCAACATACCGGAGCGTGAGGCATCATTTCCAGTCTGCTATCTGTAACACAAGCCTTGTCAGCTACGAGCCCCGGCCACCACCTAGCCACTACTTGAGAATCCAGTGAAGTAGGAGACCAATTTAAAATCATAGCAAAACAAACGCAAGAGCACCGCGTGAAGAGGAATGTATCGGGGAGTCGTGGGGAATGTGTAGGAACAGCCCTAGCCTAGGAATCGCACAAGGTGTGCAGGAATAAGTGCTGGATCGATCCGAGAAACGGGAGAGAGGTTGTATGTAGAGAAAGGGGAGCGTATCGAGAAGCATGTATTGCTGGGGATGCGTAAGAAGAGATATGTGCTGCGTCGCCGTAGGAGAGGCGTAAGAGGAGGTATACGCTGGGTCTTTGTAGATACATCTCATCCATATCCATGTCGGGGTGATTTACAGACGCACATTGAGTGGGAAACAAGCCTGGAACTATTGGGCACTACCAAATCAAACATCAGTCCGAGAAAAACTGGTTCTGCCTCAAATCTCACTAGAATTTCGATGATTGGTAGTATTGTTGCTGCTACTTACATCGTATCACTGCTCGGCATTCCTTCCATGCTCTGAGATAATCCCCTCCCGTGAAGATGAAAACAGTCCCATCCCCCAAACCCTTCAAATCCGAAACTTGATTTATAGATCTATTCACCTGCTTCTGGAATCCACACATTCACCTTCCGCTCCATCCCGCCCCATTCCCAGATCAATGTCTGGTCTTTAGACCTAGAATTTCGAAGTCCCAATGTTTGAGATCGAAGACTAAGAACTGAACGGAACGATGTTCGTTCCAGTCTTGCACATTGTGCAAATGTCTCCTTTGCTCGTTTAGATCCACTTTGAGATCAACATCAAAGTCCCAACTTCATCTTGACTTTTATAAGCACCAAATGTGGGAGCTGTGGACCAAACATTACATTCCAAGTAAAGTGTGAGAGTCTTGCGGGACTCTCAGTAGTTTGTAGAACTAAGCTGTCACTCCAGTACATGTCATCTGTATGAATTTATACCTACTCTCATAGACATTTCTCGACGATCGACCCTGGTTTGCATGAGCGCCATCTCGGTAGCCATCTCCCACTGGAACTTTTATCGATAGGCAGACACTCCTCCACGATTTTAGATGCTGAAGAAATCAGCCAATCAAAAAACTCGTATGTGGCAATGGGGCATACACACGATGTCTGGATTTCGAACCCCAAGCCACCATGCAGGTACATCGACCATAATCGATAGCCTCCAAAATCTCGCATAAAAAAGCGCATTCGCCACGTATGGCTTATTTTGAGTAAATTAACTTGCAATCAATCTGACCTCGCTCCTTAGATCATTTATTTAGAGGTCGTTGTTTGGAGACCTATTCTCGGAATTTGTGCGTTTTGCGCAACTTGCACAATATGCACTATTGCCGCTGGCATTGATGTGGATTCGAGAAATTTTCTGCTGAGAGATGTTTGACGTATGAACTGAAGATTGACTTGCACATTTGGAAGAAGGGCGAAAATCTAACTTTCAATTCTTGCACCTAGATAACTGCTTGCGAGGACAAAGCGATGAGAAAGTATGAAAGATTTCTCAGTGCCAAGCCCGTGATTGGAGATTTAGTCCAGAAATATAAAATCATATCAAGTGTAAGTGAGAGGGAATCGAGGGTCTCACTCATCTATGTAGTCTCGAGAACTAGAATATGAAACGTCGCTCTGAATCCAGTTCTTATCATAGAGCCAAGAACAAGGCAGAAGGAGAGCGTTGCCTTGTTAAATCATCTCTTCAATTCAGATAAACAATGCTGCCCACGAATTCTGCAGACGTGTGAAAAGACTCGAATCACACAGCGAAATCGGTAGGAACATAAACCGCAGCTGATCGATTCCATTCTGTGACTCCAGTGAGTTTTCGATAATGCCCGCAAGCAAAAATGTGAGGAAGCACGACTTCAAGTCTAGAGAAGTCAAAGGAAGAATGAAAGAGACTGAGAAAATTGCCAGAGTTACACAAGGGAAACAATCGCTTGAGAATCTCATGCGTATTTGTTCCTGTGAGCAAGACCTGAAAGTTGCTTAATCAAGCTCCAGAGAGCATTTTGTAGTATGAAGCTGGATCTGAACGCATCCCAACAATCAAGGGGGTAAATAGTTTGACGAGACTTCTCAGAATTCTGATCATACAATAGTAGAGGGAGATCAAGTTGGCTGAGCAGAAAGTGCTCGTAGTGCGATCATCTAAGGGCCTGAGAACGAGGTTTGAGAAAATAAAAGGCAGGATAGCGAAACTTTTGTGCACACGAACCTCTTTTCTCGAGGAAGCTTTCACTTGCAGCCTCAAGGATCGCAAAGCACTCATTTGAATCGCGTATCTTAGGAGCTCCGTGAATCAACTTTCGCCCGTGCTGATTCTCACCGAGTAAAGAAAATCTCAGACTCGAGCTCGATCCATCATATTCACAGGCGGCAACTATGCCAATTGCACTCACTCGACTCTGCCTAATGCACCAATCCGCTGAAGCCTTCCCACAGGCAAACACGGATTGAACAACAACAACCCCGCTTGAGCCTCGACGCCCAATTGACCTACCAATTCACGCAGGCACTCATTTCATTGACACCGAATCTCCACACCGTATCACCCCAACGCGGGGTTGTGCAACATCTCTCTGCCTAACAAGCCACCAACAGTAGCGGCATTGACTCACTCACTCGCCCCTCCGCAAAAGAAACCAAATTGGCGAGTCGAAAGGAAGAGGCTGAAACTAAACCTGTATGTACGAGCGCACTCGGTGTGACGAAATGAGCCTCAAGGGTTCGGATGGAAATGGGGAGTAGGGCTGTGCTCCCACGCCTTTCCGGATGCGGAAAATGAGGGTTTTGGCTGGTTTTGGGCTGACCGAATTGACGGATTTGGGGATATTTACGAAAGGAAAGGAATATACCGTGGTTGTTTGGTATTTGAGACGATTCGGGAGGCCGGAAGAGGTGACCGTGAATAGGCAGGCGGATAGGAGAAGGAATCGATGATGAGACTGGCCAGGCTAGGCAGCCTCTGAAGATCAAGTCGTCAAGGATGTGAATGAGATGAGATGAGATGAGATGAAGAGGAAGGTACTTCGTAGTGCTGATGCCGAGCGTGGGGAGGAATCTAATGATTCCTAATGCGAGATAGATAGGATTCGGCTTCATCGGGAAGGAGTCAGCACAAGACCAGGTCACAGGATCAGCACGTGAGTCGTCATTCACGTGATACGTGGTATAATTTGGAATTGTATCAAAATGAGCGCAAGTCGATAGCAGAGAGGGAGAAATATGTTTCAGAAATCAAGATCAAAGCATCAAACGATGTAACGTTCCGTCTATGCTATTTCTCTTTCTCGCTGAGTTCCGGGTCTGGTGATATCGAGTTAAAGTTATCGCGATAACCACTCCCGCACCTGCTTGCTTATCGATTACGGATCCGCTGCTGCTGTAGATCATACGGACGACGGATGCGAGGATGCGCCACCAGAACCCTCCTTGCATCGCGACGGGATGATGTACGGGAGCGCATGGCGAGAAAGTCTAAATCGTCAATTGGATCAGGTGAACGTCAATGATCAGTGGGGGTTTGTCAATTGAGTCGCGTTCGTGATCATGGTGACGGATGTCGACGAAGCTGATGGAGGGGTCAAGCTGAGACACTGGATTCTGGTATGGGTGAGCATGTGAATATGGATTGGGGGAGCGCAGACACCCGCATTCGCCAACGGAAAACCTGGTCGGGTCGTGGTGCTATTCTTGATCGCAATCGCCAGATGATCGTTTCACGGGGAGAGAGAGGGTCCGAAAATGATGGTGGTCTGGATGTTTCCTCGTCTGATACTCCTGCTCGGGAGATGAGAGGGAGGGGACAGAGCCGGGTCGTGTGGTCACAACGTGGCGATGGTGATACGTGTGCGTGATGCCTAGCTAGGTAAGGAAGAAGGGGAGAGTTGCCGCCATCACTCGAGAGCGAGGTACCGGACTGTATACTTGGCGCAACTCAATTGACAGTGGTGCGGTGTCGGTGCATCGACGATTGAGTTGCGGACTCCATCTCATTGCCATCATTATGACGAAAGTATTGACTTTCCCCCAAGTCGCAGGACACGTGGAGGGTTGTGAGCTGCGAATGCGAGGTGAAGTTTTGTAAGTACAGTCCAGTGCTAGTATGTACTGTACAGTACAGTAGCATGGAGAAAGCTGGCTTTGCAACACGTCGACCAAATGAGGCAACGCCATGGCAAGCCGAAGAAAGTCGTCCGGCAGCCTCAAGTTCTCAACATGTTCCTTTTGGTCCGCGGGTGCGTCGAAACATCGATCATGCCTGCGGGTGTGTCAATTGATATTGGATTCCTAGTGGTGCTTTCACACCCGAGAATGTTTGCTGCATTAACCCCCATTATTGCACACACCCAACAGGCACGGCAATAGCATTGATGGGATGGATGGGACATTTCTGGCAAGCAATGCGGGTTTGGGGTCCATGGTTGGGCAGAGGTGTGTGGAGGAGGAAGAGAAAGGCCAATTGATGGTGCCAACACGGAGGGTGAGCTGGATTGCAGAGAGGGCAGAGCAGAGTGTGTAGAGCAGCAGAGAGGCTGTGAAAGGGGGAGTGAAGCGTGTCTCCGGGAGAATATGTGAACAACGCGCAATTGCATCAATTGAGGCGTGAGAAATCAATTGGTGCAGACTACGGAAAGATGAAGACAGCAGGAAGAAGGAATTAGGAATTAGGAATCAGGAATCAGGATAATAAGCGACTAATCGTAAACACAATTATGACGGTGATGATGATGATAATAGTCGATGATTATCATATTATACCAAGTCCAGGTCTAGGTCTAGGTACCTTTCCGTGTCATAAATCATTTCGGTGAACGGTGAAGCCCAAGGGTACCAGAGGGCCAAAACCGAGGGCGACGTTTGAGGCTAGCCTCAAACCCATACCCGAACAGGCTTAGTCGGGCACCAGCGGTGACTCATTCTTGGAGCGACTTCACTCCTTCCTCACCCCAATATTGCATGAACACCATTCGCCTTACCAATGTTTCCTCAGCACTGCGCGCTCGCGGTATCCATCCAGTGCTGCTCCTTCAGCACTCGTCCATTCACCTCCAATGGCTTCTATATCCTCACCCCGGATTTTACACAATTGATGCTCATTAGCTGCCCCCAATTGGCCAATTGCCTCCTCCTTTCTCGTGCATTCCATTCCCGACCCTGCCTTACGCGTTGTTGGCAACTTCGCGCCCCGTCGCCCAACCCAACTTGTGTGTGAAAAAAAAGTGCCCAGTGCAGTGCAGTGCAGAGCAGAGCAGAGCAGAGCACGACACAGCCGCACACAACAAAGGAATCCGGATTCGAACCCAACCAGCCAGATGCCCTCACACGGCGGTTAATTGGGACTGGCCATTCTGGTATTGGTCCAGCTGCCGTTTGGCAAAGGGTGCCTAGCACACCCTAATTGCGAAAGACCGCAAGACATTAATGCCATCCGCCTGAGTCAAGGCATTTTGTGGGTTGTCTGTCATACGGACTGGCGTCACGAGGGGAGTCATATACCACACACACTCTCTTCTCTCACGTTCTCGTTCTCGTTCACTACTCTCCTTGTTGGTGCTGCCTATTTATTGCTTCGCACTCTCGCGCTCTTCTTATTTCCCACTTTCCCTTCTTTCTTCTCCCATCATCTGGAACATTGGACCTCGCATTCCTTTCAACATTGCAAGCCCACGTCGTTGTTTCAATTCCATCGACACAAGTACCCATTCGCTCGCATTGACTGGAATCCGGAACTTAACTCTCACAAAGAACCGATCTGACAGCCCAGCTGACCAACACGTCGACCTTCCTCCACCAGTTCCTCCGCCCGCAATTTCACCTCTTCTATAAAGTCCGACTCAATTCACGGCAGGCAGAACCTCCACGGACTTAAGCCGAACTGATATCCGCTGCCAGACTCCGAGAGTTGCCACAACCTCTAGAAGTACCTGGGGGAGGCACAAACAGACGAAACCATGGATGACAAAACGTCTTCGAACCTGCAGCCTTCCATTGCCTTCGGTGACTCTTTCACGTCGACTAAACATTCACTCAATCGACCTTTGATCTCTTCGCCGCCTATTTATTCATCGGCGCCATCCAACAACAACAACAGCAACAACAACTTCCTTCCCAGTATCAATCGACTCGTCAACATGGAGAACAAAGACGTCTTTGATGCTAGGACCACAATGCTCTCGCCACCAGAGCCAACACTCCAGGACAGCTTCTCTCGCAAACCATCTGGACACTCAATGGACTTCGTCATGACCGGACTTCACCCAATGCCAATTGTCAGAGGTCAAGCTCCTCTCTCGCCGCCAATATCACCAGAGACGAAGCTCATCAACCCTGAGAGCCCAGCTTCGATCAACGTTCGAGACCCGATCCTCTTCCCTCATCAAGATTCATCCTCTCAACCTCCGCTATTCACCAGCGATCCTCATCGAGTCGTGGACGAACATGTGGCTGCAAGAGAGTTGAGCACATTCAGAGAATTCTCGCCCCCTCGTCGAGTCGAATACGAACTTGCGCTTGAGTTCAAGTCGCGGATTGCGGAGGCGTACAACGTGGACAGGAAACGATGGGCTCGTAGGGAATTCGCACAACTGAAGGAGGATAACATGCTGAAGCACGGAGGCAAGCGATATACTGCAATTGCTCCTGCCTCTGGTAATCGGAATGGTCAGAGAGCCATCAAGCCACCTCGTCCTACCGTAATCAAGACAATTAGGACTCCCAAGGCAACCGTACCAAGGGGAACCACACCAGAGTCAAGCAAGAGAGTCGCACGTGAGGACAAAGACTTCAGCTCTCTTCCTGACTTTTGCCCACCTCTCTCCAGCCTTCCGAACAAGCCAAATTCTCTCAAGGTTGATTGGAAAGGCGCTCCGATTGATCTGAAATTTGATCCTCACGCACACCTTCTCCACCCCGACGAAATCGCCCTTGCCGCTAATCTGCGTCTCGATTGCGCCACTTACCTCACCTCGAAGCGACGAATTTTCATCAAGAGAATCGAAGCTTTCCAAATTGGTAAAGAGTTCAGAAAGACTGATGCTCAACAGGCTTGCAAGATTGACGTCAACAAGGCAAGCAAGTTGTGGCAGGCATTCGACAAGGTCGGCTGGTTGGACCCTAAGTGGATCAAGAAGCACCTCAACTAAACCTCGCTCGGGACAACATCATCAATTAGTGGGCTGGCCCAGATGGGTTGTCTTCAAGCACACATAGACGAACACGGCACGAAATTGAATGAAATTTTCTTTTTCTTAACGGCAACATCTTCATCGGCTTTGCATTGCGACGGCTATTCTATTCTTTTGTTTATCGGCATGGACTTTGGGATGGGGATACATCATCATTCGATTCAATTCAACCTGAATCTAGACATTCGACATTCACGCTTCTCTTTTGTTTAACGTGTCATTGCCTGGATTCGATGGGGGATTGCGGTTTGGGTATGGGAATGCGTCTGCGTGGTTTTTGCGTGCGTGCGTCTGTTTTTTTACAACTGCATTGGGTTTGCGATACCCGAGCCCGCCCAGCTCCACTCTCGTTCTCTGTTGCATTCGCACAGGGATAGGTTCTTTATCATTATCAATCATAGCTAGGTTAGGTAGCATTCATGGATGGACTGGTCTGTTTGGCGTTGTTCTTTGGTTGGGATGGGGATTAGGATTGGGCATAGCATGCATGGGTTGAAATCCGCTGCTTGGTGCTCCTCTTTGACAGACAGATTGTGGGATGGGTTGTGAATGGATGGATGGATGGAGAGCGTAGAGCTAGGCTACCATTTACATAAGTTATTTTGCGTGAAATTGATACATTCATACGCACTCTTCTATCTTTTAGACGTGAATTGCCATAATCATCGTGAATATCCAAACCCGAGACTCACTGACGTCAATCCGAATTCAAATAGACGGTGAGAACGAGAGCCCATATGATGCAGCCTCCCGTTCGGTTATGTAGGGTCATGTCATGTAAGCTCATGTCAGGTCAGACATGCAGGTCGGTGTGCATTGCTTGCGGGATCCAGATCCAGATCTGAGAGAGAGGGGGGCGGGATGGCGGGGACGGCGGGCGGATGGCGCGGTTGTGGATGAGAGGGGATGTTTGGAATTAGTTGAGAGCTGCTGGTTGTGTTGTTGTTTGGGAATATTTTTTGGGAATGTTCGATAGCAGATTCTGCGACTTTGACTTTGAAGATATGAGTTGGGGGTTCACTTCGATGGGTCAGGTATTGAAGTTTTGAGGATGGGGTACTGGCTGGACGGACATTTTTTTTGTTTGAATGTCCCGCAAGGAGGGGATGCTCGGTTGTGTTGGTGATGTTTGGTTGAGGGGTTTGACTTTGAAGATATAAGTTAGGGATTTGGGTCAGATATTGAAATTGTGGGGGTATTGTGTAGGATGGTCAGACATTGGTATTGTTGAAAGGTGTTGGTTATTTGCTTTAAACGTACGAACAGAGAACTAGGTTCCATGATCAAGTTCCGAGTTCAAGTCAGACATTCTTGTTTAGAAGAATATTCCACAATATACCTCAACAACAAACATTGAAGCAGTAACTCTCTATTCAAAGAAAGTATATCTATCGGTACATTAATTCGAACTCGAACTAAAATAATATCCATCCCAAAGATACAAGTAATCATCCAACACTCCGGCAATCAAACTAGGTAACTTCTCGCTCGTCTTATGCAAGAATCCCTTCGTAACATTCTCATAGAAAGCACCTCTCATAGCCCACCATCCCATCGCCCAGCCTCTCTTGCCCCACTGCTCTCTTTCCAAGGCCGTTGTCCTAAGACCATCTTTCCGGAGCTGTCGTGCTGCGTATTCGATGCTTAGGCCTAGGAGCCAGGGTTGCCAATTTGATTTATCTTTACTTCTGCTCATTGCAATGGCGTAGATAACTGGTTGGATGATGTGGAGGATCTCGGCTAGTTGTGCTGAGCCGTTGACTTTGTTCAAGAGCGCGGATGGGGCTTTGATATCGTCTGCTGTTAAGACTCTCGAGAGTAGGTAGCTCGAGATATCACTCGGGTTGGGCAATACCGGTAAACTCAACCCCGTCCTCTTCATCTTATACTCCTTCGGCTCGATCCTCCTCCCAGATCCCGGTCCAGACGCCTCACTCCCACCATAACCCTCATCCTCAAAAAGTTCCTCCTCCTCATCCTCCCTCTCGTCCGGAATGACCTCTCGTTCCGGTAACGCGGGTGTAACTAACGGTCTCGAATGCGTGATTCTCAATAGCAGGAATCTACACACAGCCTTCACAACCTCCAAAAGCACAACGACGCGCCATCGGATCTTCTCCCCTTTCCGCTTAGCCATCATCTCCCACAATAGTTCCGTATACTGCACCACCGCTAGCAAGGTCGCGACCTTCCTATACATCCCACTCTTCACCATCCAGAACTTCGTGTACCGATTATGCGGGCTCTGCGCCCTAGGCATGCCCGGCAATTTGCTCACAGCGCGCGTTAACAGCGTATCGTGGTACATAGATAAAAGCTGGATAGACGAATGGAGGGACTCGGACGCAAGCTCAGCATCGCGGAAGCGGCCGGGGATGATGTAGGTTAGGGAGCGCAGCGCCGATTCGATTTGCGTTACGGAGGACTGGTTTTTGGTTATGAAGTTGCTGTAGAGGGAGAGGAATTTTGAGGGGTGCGTGAAGAGGGGTGGGATGGTTTGGCGGGCGGATTTGAGGTGGTCCATCTTGAAGGAGAGGATGGCGCGAGTGCGCCGCAGGTCCAAGAGAGCAAGATGGAGATGGGAGCGCGTTGGTCGTGATGTCGTGTTTCGTTGATAAATATCGTCAGAGAGGTTGGACGAAAGCCGAGGCTGACACGAGACCTGGTGGCGATCGAAGCACGTGCGAGCTGATAACGATAAGGATTCCATTTCCCCAGACAAAACCTAAAGTCCGACATCAATATCGATATTCAACATTGCCTCTTCGCATCGCCTTGATGGCTCCCAAACGTCGCAGATCAAGTACAGAGGAGAAAGATGTCTCTATAGCGAAGAGAGCCCGTACCCGCGACCCAAATGATCATCTCTCCTCCCTCTCCGACGAACTGCTAATCCGCATTCTTCACCTCCTCCCAATCCACACCCTCCTAAACTGCCATTTTCTCTCTCACCGTTTCTACCGCCTCTCCTCCGACTCCCAAATATGGAAGAACCTCTACTACAACCGCTTCGTGCTCCCTCGCGCGTTACGCATCCCGGGAATCCGCGACTTATCCCGGAAAGAGGATTTACATTTCTCCAGTCGGAAGAGTAAATGGTTGGATGAGAGTAGTCTTCTAGAGAGGAAAGATGGCGGTATGACGAATTGGAAGAGGCAGTATAAGTTGAGGCATAATTGGAGTATTGGTGCGTGTGAGGTGCAGGAGATTAGGGTGAAGGATGGGGTGGGAGAGAGGGAGAGGATGTTGGTTAAGCTTGCCGAGGGATGTGTGGTTACAGCTGATCGGGAAGATGGCTTGAGAGCTTGGGATTTGAAGGGGAAGGGACTTATCGCGAAGATGGGGCTGGGGGAAAGGGAAGTGCCGACTTGTTTGGCGGTTGATGAGCAGGAAAGTGATGGGTTGGGCATTGCTGTGGGGTTTGAGGATGGTGGGTGGGGAACTTGGAGGTTGATTGCTGCTTCAAAGGAGTTTGTCGAGGTTTACAGACATCCGGCGAGTAGTAATGGAACGCTTGGTGCTGTTGCGTATGGATATCCGTATGTTCTTACTATTACAGAAGGACAATTGCTGTCTCTGTACTCCTTCACACCAGCTCCTATACCGGACGAGCCAACTTTTGAGGACGAAGCTGGCGAACAACCTTCTGAATCATTTACAACGAAAGAAAGCACGTCCTCAGTAACGACACTTGCCGCAGTTCCCAATGTCCCAGACGATACACCACACCCCCGTCTTCTCGCTTCCCTCAAATCTCACACTTCATGGCCACCACTTTCCCTCTCAATCCGTACAACACCAAACACTCTCATCGCAAGCATAGCATACTCTCTGCCAACCTATCTTTCGGGTTATACCAT
Source organism: Mollisia scopiformis (assembly GCF_001500285.1). Lineage (NCBI taxonomy): Eukaryota > Fungi > Ascomycota > Leotiomycetes > Helotiales > Mollisiaceae > Mollisia > Mollisia scopiformis. The sequence goes on from NW_017263608.1 coordinate 749,759, forward strand.
CGGTGTCCAAGAACTACATCTCTCACTCATCACTGGCCTGGTAACTTTCTCACGCCTCACATCAGCTCTACCTCAAGGCTTTTCTTCCATCCATCCTTCCAGTTCATCAAGCTCACCAAGTAGATCCGGTACCTCATCACCCACACCGTTATCTGGGAACATGGGCCCTATCCCCACTCGTGCAATAGAAAATACTCGCCCAACAACACTCTCCTATTCACATCCCTATATCCTGGCTACCCATCCAGACAACACACTGACGCTCTATCTTTGTACTTCAACTTCCTCCAACCTCTCTATAACGCCAGGCACAAAGTTATGGGGCCACACGAGCGAGGTCTCTGCAGCGGAGATCACACCAAGGGGCAAGGCGGTCAGCGTCAGTTTGCGTGGTGAAGAGTTAAGAGTCTGGGAGTTAGAAGGCGGGAGCGCGATGACTTCTTCAGCGGGGAGATTGCGGCGAGTGATAGGTGGAAAGGGGTGGGTACGGAGTGTTGTTGTTCGAGGGACGGAGCGGGCCGAGCCCGGTGCGAGCGGCAATGATGGCGGAGAGGATACGGAGAGAGCAGGACTGAGAATGGTGAAGGAGAATGAGATTGAGAGGTATGAAGAGGGAATTGAGGCTAGCAAGCGGTGGGTTGGATTCGATGACGAGATGGTGATTGTGTTGAAGGAGTCCGGCAGTGGAACACAGGCCTTGATGGTCTACGACTTTACTTGAGGGTGTGGAGGCTTAGGATATTTGATGCATGGCCAGAGATGGTATCGAATAGGCGCATCTACTCCACAACGTCTACGAAGTGCATTCGTTCAAGACAATTACGACTTGGCGCATTCGGCCGTTTCTTACGATCTTTCAGCACTTCTCCCGAAGTCAAAGGACACCTTCCTTCGGCATCTTCCAAATTCAAGTACTCCTGGTTATTATATATTCGAGTAAAGGGACAATAGGATATCAGGCTTTGCAGGAAAATATAGTGCATACTCCAACCAGGAGAACGCCATCGCAACGCGAATCTCTCAAGCTCGAGGCTGATTCTCGATTCAGAAACCACCAAGCGACTGCCTCAGCAAGTGGACTCGTCAGAGTCCAAAATATAATTTGACTGGTTAGTCTTACCGAGGTTTGCTGCTCGTCACAGTCGCCTCGCAGCACAGCTCGGCAAGACATGCACCCCATGATGTTGAGATTAGATCAACAGCTTCCTTTTTTGTTCTCTCACCACTGCCGACAGAGTGGAAATGCTCGTTTAAACGTATCTCATTGGACGGTCAAAATTTGTGGCTCCTATCGAAACAAAAAGAAAGCTTCTCATGCGCAAAGTTCCGAATTACAATCAGGCCATGTCCTGGTCTAGACCGTTTCTAGTCGTTATTCATGACCTACTACCCTTTTCTCCACAGCATGGAGATGAGCCGATGGAAAAGGATATCGGCTTTGGTGTAGAGGAAATATCCTCCAATCTTGTTGCAGATGAATGAAACTTTGGCTGTGGCTGTGAGACAATAATTATGAGTTACTTTCAGCTCTCGCGAAAATGGTTAGCGTGGAGTGTCACTTGACACATTCAGTCTTCTCACGATTCCAAACGAACGGGCTTCACGATACCTTCAGCTTTGGCAAGAATTCAGTCGCATTTAGATGATGCGTGCAAGTTCCAGCGCTTCTCCAAATTTAGTATTTGCGAGTTGCAGTACAAGAGCGATATGTAGAAACAGCTGCAGCAAGCCTAATTGCACCACCGTCTAGATGCATGAGGCGATTTGGAAACCCTTGAAGCCACAACAGCCACGGTGACTGCTTTGGGCGCTTCTGCAGATATACCACATCCTTTTTAGTACTTATGTCTAACATCGCAATAAGACAAGCTCAAACAGAAATATAATATTTCTGCTCCCCGTCAAACCCGTTGCTACCCCTTTTTTCTCTATCTATCTTTAAGTCTCAACGTTCTTTATCTGATCTCTCTTGCGTAGACATCATCTTCCATTCTTTCATCTTATATATGGAACCAGTCTAGCATTAGACCATGTCTGCGTATCCTTACAGCTCCGGTTATGTCCCGTACAACTACACAGCGCCGTGTAACTACACTTACACTGGCTACTTGGCGGTATTGTCACCATCCCATTCTTATGAGTAACAAAGGCTAACATCATTCCCAAGACTGTGCAGCAGTATTGTGGGCCATACCTGGATGGTCTCCAAACGTGTACGTCGGACACAGTGACACCGTTTATGCGCCTCGAGGCTGCAAGTCAAGTCAGCGATTGTATGTACTGGATGTAAGTGACGCATCTCTTGAGTCTGGAGAAGTGTTGACACCATATTCGCAAAGAAATTGGGCTCTTCATCAACCAAATTTCACATACGATGCTACCAATGCGACGTGGAACTCTCCAGCTGTGCCCAAGACTAACACTTCAGCTACTTGTAACTACCCAACGTTCTTACCGGTAAGATCATCTTAGCAATTCTTTTCAGTCTCTGCGCCCATCTCTGGTACATTCTGCTGATGTCTGAAGTATATAGATCGCGGAAACGGCTTGCGCCTGGGACTTCTCACAGTGGAATTCAATACAATCCAACACTTCTTGTGACTATAACGTAGCGGAAGCAGACTGGGGCCCTGGAAGATGCGTCAGCGAAGCGTATGTATTCTTTTTAGCTTTTTTGTAACGGCAATTTTCCAAGACTAATGTGTTTGCAATCAGTACTGTTCAGTACGTCCGTTGCACCATCCAGGAACCCACGGCCAATGTTGCTTCTTGCATCGAAGCGAATGCACAAAAGGCTGACTGGCTACCACAACTGGAAGAGTACGGCGGTGCAGCCTCCTGCGGCTATCCCAAGAACGTCGTCTTAATCATCCTCGGCCTGGGACTCCTGCGAGGTATATGCGAAGCGTTCATCCACCCTTGGATCAAATATCACGTCAAGAATGCCTGGAGAAAGTATCGAAAGAAAGATCCGGACCCAACCCTATTCTGGGACGCCGCCCGCCGAGCCCCTAGATTCTTCAATCTCAAGGCTATGATGGTCGTTCACGCCGTAGGAAGAGAGCTCCTCCGATGTTATCTAGCCGCCGTCTACATGCGCAAAGACAACTCGAACCTCTTAGCTCCAACTTTCTTCCGAAGCTTTGTCCTCAACGCCGTCCTTCCCCGCTTTGCGCCATTCACGGGTCTCTTCGGCTTGAGACAACCATGGACTCAAGCAGGCTTCGCCGATCTCTTCGTCGACGGCGTCTTCTCTTTCGTAGCCGGCTCGTTCGTCGGATTCGGATCTTACGGCGACGTGCCAAATCAGAATCCGCCAAATCCAGCTACACCCCAGCATGCCTTGAAGATCATGGAGATTGGCGCACTCATGACAGTTGCGCCTACCTACCTGTTCTTCGTTTTTCTCTTCTTGTTCTCCTTGCGCAAGGGTTGTATCCAAGGAATCTTCACGGTCTTCATCTCTTTGATAATGGTTGGAATCTTGCTGTTGTTACTACCCATCTTCGCGCTCTGGGAATTCTATGCCGCTATCCGACACCAAGTTCGTCCTTTTCAAAACGTCCGAGCACTACAACCGATCAGTATCGATTACAAGAGTTTTAGGGGCGTCTATTACTTTATGATATTCTTTAGCTGGGTCATCAATATCGGCAATTGGCTATTTTGGGCCAGCTACCTTAAGTTGGGAGGCGATTTGTGGTGTCCTAATAATGTTGATTCGGTGGTGAAGATTTGGGTGTTGATTCCGTTTGCTGTGGATGTGTTTTTTGCTCTGTTTGCGATCGTCACGACGGATACGATTGAGGATGAAGATAAGAATGAGAGGACGGTTATATATGTTTTATCGCAGCCTCCCGCGGGAATGCCGATGGGGGAGAGTAAGGTGCGGGATTTCAGCGATAGGCCGGTCTACTAAACTTACTAAGATCTGTTGATCTGGATAGTCCATTCAAGAGAACTAAGAGATTTTTTTACTGTTCAGGAGGAGAGGCTTACTTGAGCTGAATAATTCAACACTGCTCTCAATCGAAAATCTTATCCAATCAACAATCACAGTTGAAGTTACCCGAGTAGTATTTAACCACGTGCCCTACCTTTCGCCATGAGATCAACCTTCCTCTAGTTTCTTTTCTTTCCTCTATTGTTGTCCCAGTTTGCAGCGAATATACACACCTCCAACTCACTAGTCGGACTCAATCCAATAATTCCTCCAACCCTCTTCACTATCAGCCTCCTTAAACTTCTCAATACCTCCCATAACACCATCCGGACCAACTTCCCACAGGCCTTTCTCAACCATACCAGTCCAATTGTCAAACAACCGAACTAGTCTCTGCGCCCTTGACCAGTCTCCACCGAATGGTTTGAACCCATGTTGGTATAAGTCCTCGAACCCACCGTTCCCGTTCTGCTCGATCAAATGTCCTGTCCTCTTACGCGCAAATCCGTGCTCGGCAATGGAGTATGGCAGGATCAAACGAAATCCTTCTTCGGCAATGTCGTCGTTCCAGACTTGTGTTTCTTCGGTGTAAAGACCTGCAGGTTTGCGAGTATGTTCGTCTTTATTCTCAGCATTTAGCCCTTGTTGCTCTTGGCTGGCAGATTCAGGTTCCACTTTGAATAATAGTACCGCTGGGATGGTGCTCAGCTTGTCATAATTTTCAGTTGCAGCTAAAATTTGATTCTTGGCAAAGTCTTCTTCGGTGGGAATCAAAAGACCAGGCGCAATGTACTTGAAAGCCGGCACACCAATAGCGCTTAGGAAGGAGCGAGCAAAGGAAGGGTTGGGGATAAGAGTAGCATCCATCAACTCATGAGAAAAGTTGCGAACCGGGGGCATCCCTTTTCGTGTGCTCGGGATTCTGCTCTCGATAGCATCAGCAAGACGATTAAAAGCAGTAACCGTGTCTTCAACTTGCTTCGTACTATATCTATGACAAGTCCAAGGCCGGTATCTGTCATTCTCGACTTTAACATCATCGGGTTCAGCCGTAATTTTGCCCATTCTGAGCACCGTAATCCAATTTCTCAAGATTGTCTCAAGAGGATACCATAGGTGCGAATTCTCGTCTCCACTAGCGAAGTCTTGATCATGGATACTAATAAACACAACTGCTTTATGTAGCTGTTGATCATAGCATAGACCGTCCTGATGACAACCAAGAAGTGCGCAATTTGTATAGAACAGCGTCATGCGTCCGTGTTCCTCGCCCAGATTGGAGAAATCCTCCCAGTTTGTCCAGAGATACGTGGGATCATTAATGCCTCTGACCCAGTAGAAGAGAATAGCAAAATCCGCGTCCCGGGGATCATAGGCATTCTCGAGAAACTTGATGAGGCTTGGGTCGAGGTGCTCGCGGGCTCTTTCGGCTTTATCTCCGTGTTTCTCGAACCAGGATATCTTGTGACGATCGCCGAATTCTTTGTTGCTTGCTGCAAAGGAGTATTGTAGGAGGTAGTTGTAGAGAGCAACGCAACGCTCGTGGTCAAGACCAATCTGGTTGCGAGGAGGGTTGTCAGGGGTGACAAGCCAATGATCAATATCAGGTAGTTGGTCCATGCCGAATGCTTGCAGAATATCGTGTGTTCGGATTTTGGGAACTGATGGAGTAGCTGGAAGAAATCAATGAGAGAAGGGCAGATTTGATGGCGAAAATCAAGGCACGGTGTTAACCACTACTTGACTAGCTTCTTGAGATTCACCGAGTTCCCTTCCTTGTAAGACAACCTTAGCTCTGAAGTTCTTCTCCTAGTCAAAGAGAAGTGTATTCGAAGCGCCTCATGCCATCAGCCATGTAATATTAAGCACGAGATGATTTGATAAGCTTGCCCGGGGTACCACTATCTTCGGTCCAGATGGCTCGCAGCAATATCGCGGTTTCGATGCCAACATGGATAACTGTCAGAAATTTAGAAAGACAACGGAGAAGCAGTTCATCGTACACAGCACGAAGAATTCAACTCTCAAGTACGTGGATGCTTTTCTCATAAAAACTGACTTAATTCTGCCCTGCGATATGTGTTTCAACAGACTAGTCAACCCGTACTTTTATTCGTAAGAAGATCAAACGCCATGAAACCCCTTTCCAAATCAAATTCAGTCCATATTCCAAAAGCTTTTCCCCAAGATGAAAGGTCTTCCGCTCTTTTACAAACCTCGATATCTCATTCTCTGTTCATCGTTGAAATCCGAGGACCGCAACCAGGATTCAATCTCGGCCCTTGAGCATACATTGAGCTCCCTTTCAGTAATTTCCTTATGATAATCTTCATATATCTTCCATCTGCTCCGAGCAATATCCATTTCCCGTTTTTCCTTCTCTTCAGTAAAGGTCGCCACAAGGTAATCCTCCATCCCAGCCACGATAAGACTCGAAAATTCTACTGGGGCATCATTGGTGCCTTCCTGAGCAGGTTCATGTTGTTTTGATCCGACAGTGATGAATGCGTATCGCGCGACTGGACCTTTTTCATCTCTTTCCAAGGTTTCGTAGACGAGGACGAATGTCCCTCACCCTTCAAAATGTCGCGCGGAAACCGTCTTTGTCTCGCTTTCTGACCTTGATCGTAGAGATCCGGGCATAAGGCTTCAACTGTGTACTGGTACTCTTCATAGCATTTAGAAAATGCAGTAGCGAAGTGAAGAGCCAATTGCCGACCGTTATAGTGAGAAAACATTTCATCCATCGCCTGCGCATATCCGCAAGCGATCTGACCTGCAAAACCAACTAATCCCATCAAACATTGCATGCGATCACCTTTCAGTGACTGGAAAGGCAGTATTACGCTGTATGGCTGATATGACCTCCAACTTGATTCATCGGTATTCTCATGAGGTTGATAGAACTAGTCAAGGGAAAGTCCACCGCAAGGTAAGCGCTCCAGTCTAGCTCTGGGATTGCTGGCTAAGATGACCATTTGATTTATGTTTTTGTTGAAGTAACTCAAGGGAAAATGTTTTTGTGGGAGGCCGAATCCTGGCCCTGTCAGAAAAGGCTCAGCGAGGAGTTCAGTATCAAGGAAGTATGTGGATGTCGTCTTGTTGTGGTCCCTAAAGACACTGAGCTTAGTCTCCAACCGGATTTGAGGCGTATTGAGAAGGTGGACAACCTCGAGCGATTGATGGCGGCTGAGGATATCCTCGAGGAGCTTTTCATTCAATTTTTGATTGCCAGATAGGCTCAACGTGTGTATCCTCGTCTTCTTCGTACCACGACAAAGTATTTCAAAAATTTGTTCTTCGTTGAGACTGAAGGGACTCAGGTCCACAGTTCGTTTATTCCGAAAGGCAGTCCGCAATAACGTTGAAGCTGTCAATGAACGTTCTACGAGCGTCGGAGTTGAGTATACCTGGGCGATCAAGGCGCGCCAGAACTGTGACTTGTCCTCGACACTTTTCAGCAGATCCGGAAGCTGTGTCGTAGAAGTTGAGAACGCCTCTTCGATAACTTGTTGTAGTTGGAGGGTAGTGTCCGAATTGTTTGATATGTATATGTATTCCGAATCATCTTGATCGTCTCTAGAGCCTGTGTGCCCTTCATCTCTCCAAATACCCGGCCAAGTGGCACTCAGTGTGGCAGTGTCGATCATGCCATATGCTTCAAACTCCTTGACAACTTTGATACCCTCCTCCCACTAGGATTCCCTCACCGTCTCTGTACAGTATGCTCTCAAATATTCAGTAGCTGACAGGGACAACATCTGTCGGTCAGGGTCCGTGGTCCTTAGATCCAACATTTCTTCTTCTTCAACCTCGAAGAAGGTTTTCCCTATGAGCCTTGGTTTGCAGAGCATGCAACCATCGCAAAACGTATGGCGTCTCCGAAAGATATCCAACGAATCTTGAGACCATCCATTCTCCAAACTTGGGGGATACTTTGCGCTGAAATCCGGAGCCAGATGCCTGTTCAGGATTGGGAAGAAGAAGCAATATCGCACAGCCGATAGGGTGGTGATATCAATGACCGAGATGCCGTCATTGTTGTCGACATTTCTAATTCCGTTGTTCCAGCACAGTGCTCGAAGGTCGAAATTAGACGGAGCATACTCGTCAACGTAGAATAATCCGGTGACTATGCATGTGGAAGTAGCTGAGGTCTTGAGACGTCCAGTCCTCATCCTTCAGCGTCAAAGCTCATCGACACTCATGTTCGAGAGCGAGGCGATTAGCAGGTGCTTCGAAAGTTTTGAGGACACCCAAGCAGCAGCGCAAAGCCTGTACGGAGTTGGTATGCATGGCAGAGTCAAACGGGTAGTTAAGACGATTCACGTACCTCGACAGACCAGGCGAACTGCAAATGGACACAGCCAAAACTGCGCCAAGCCTTGCCAATCTTAGCAATGACAAAAATTTGATGTCGTTGGCCCATGTTGGCTATTTCAGAAATGTCAATCTCTGTGACGGGTTCCACAATGAGATGGTGTGATGTTTGGTATTGTGTAGCAGAATGGCCTCTCAGACGGGCGAGAGTCAATGGAAGAAGAAGGATCGAATGCAAGACAACTCAGTCGTGGATTTCGACGCTCCTGAATTCAATTTTGAAGGCTGAGAACAAACACCTGTTGATCTTGTACGGAGAGACTGGAGTATTTGTAACGGAGGACTTGACACGAAGTCAACGCGCACACACGTGCCCATCAAGCCACAAATGAAGTGTGAGTCATAGCTGCCTTGTCGGTTTGTATTTGGAGACGCTTGCCTGAATAAGCAAACATGGAGATGCTGTGTAACTCGAGAAAAGGCAGTCGCAACTCGGTCTCGTTTCAACTTCTGCAGCGTGCCGGAAAGGTGGACGGGTGTGCAAAGAGTAGATATCTCGAAACTTCAAGACAACAGAGAGTGAAAAGCACGTAGCATAGTAAATTGTTGACAAGGCGCCGAGATGGAGAGAAGAGGTAATTTGTAAGTAGGATCAAATACCAACTCCTCAAGCCCCCCCAACGTCAACATACTCCCCAGGAAATAAACAGAGAAAGAAAGCCGCAGCGGGGCGGATAACAGTCAGGCAATAATATGTCTAATCTTTCGAGTGCAAAGGAACAAAGTTCAACGAGAATTCTTCCAGAAGCCACCTTCCTCTTTATCCTTGCGCACCACACCAGCCCCAAAGTGCTTCTCATTGGCGTGAGACTCTCGATGGTCGAGATTGATGAATGACAATGACAGCCTTACACTTTGAGGCTATACTGAGATGACCACTTGCTTCTAGCAAGCGAGACAATAATTCCAGCAGCTCGCATTCAATGCGAAGAATAATTACGTCCTTCAACGTCGACAACAATATTTCGTTCTCCTCAAGAAAACACCAATAGATAATTGAGGAAATTGAAGTGTTTCAACAGGCGTTAACAGTATGCCCCAAACGAGGCTCTCCTCCTGTATGCACGGATCGAGCGATGACTTGCAGGACGAGGCACATTTTGTCCAATTACATCTACCCACGAACACCCTCGTCCTTGACCTCGAAACATCATGCAAGACTCAGCCTCATTTTTTCGCTGTGTAGGAATTACATCTTCATCTGCATCACCACAGCTTCCACATCGTTCGTCGTCCGTCCACGAATATTTCGTATTATTTTCTTTGAGCCATCCGGCAACAAGAAATGCGCGAAGACCACCATGATGACCGTCCGGACGGCGGAAGCCTGGATTTTCCGATTTGGATACCATCGCCTGGTCCACCGTCCATGGTAGCAGATGCGCACAACCATCTCGAGATACCTTCTCCCAACATACCCGTGATAGTGAAATCACAGCCTCCATCTCGAAGACCTAAAGGGCCGATTGGGAGGCCTCGGGTACCGGATGAGATATGGGAGCCGTTGAAGGGCGAGGTCTATTATCTATATTATAAGACCAACATGCTGGTACGCGACATTCCGAAAACACTGGAGGAGTCAAATCTTAACGATCCGAATTTCCACCCATGGTGAGTACAAAGCTCTGGAGCCTGACGAAATAGTCATTGACTCACATTGTATCATAGTTTGTCGTCGTTGAGACACAAGATGAGTGAGTGGGGGTTCGAAAAGAAGAATGTGGTTCGTAAGAAGATGCAGGTGATGGCCGCGAAAAGTGAGAAACGAATGATAACAGAAGGGAAAAAGACTGTCATTGTCCATCACGGCGTACAGACCAGAGGTGAAGAAATGGAGTTTTGGAAAAACGGAGCACCAACCCAGGCATTAATCCGGGATAAGGACAGTGGCTTGCTTGCTGGTTTCGTTGCAACCCCGCCTGGTATAACGTACTATACTCCTGTTAGTTCTCCAAGAGCAGTCCCACCGATTGCGGATATTGAAGATTTCGGGGTCGATCCTAGTCCCGCCACTCTGTTTCACGTTTTGGACAAGTATGGCAATACTGAAGCCCTTGATATGCCAGAAGATGAATTCGTTCCAACCCCAATCAAAGACCTGGACGAGGAATGCTGGGAGGAGCGATACAGACGATCATTTGCAAGGAGCCCTGGTGCACACTCGTTCAATGAGCCATCGCCGACCGTAGCACCAGCAACAGACTCCGGCTACGCATCCATAGGAGGAGACAACAAATCCAAATCTCTAAACAACGAAGACGACGACGACACATGTACAATCATGACCGAAAATCATCCTCTGGACATCGAAACCGAAGTCCGAGACAAGCTTTCAGGAACCCTGGCCGAAGAACTATTTCGTAGTCTCGAACCGACTTTGCATCGGCATAGCCATGCTTGCAAGACGATCAAGAAGGAAGCGATTCGAAGACTGCTGAAGGATTTCTCGATCAAGCTGAGATGTGTGGCGAAGCTTGGACAGGAGCATGATGCTACTGTTTTTGTTAGACAGCAACGAAGGTAGGTATTTTGGTTGTGGAGTGTGTAGATAAGAGTTCATGTGTTAATCGTTTGGTAGTCGTATTGCGGCACTGCTTGACAAGAGCTTTCACTCTTTGAGCTGCGGCCAGGATGAAGCGGTTGAGGATGTCGAAAGCACACAGAGCTTTGAAAAAATTGACTGGAAAGACAAGATCGCGAATTGGGATGTTATCGGAGCTGATACGTTAGGTCGCGTCCCTGCTGATGTAGTGCCATCTGCCCCAGAAGATGTGATCGACGACGAAGACTATAGCATTTCTCAATTTTCAAAAGCAAAAATTTTCCTCCTAGAGAGCGTAGCTTACCGTAATTTGGTGGAAGGATTGACAGCAGAACTTCTGTTGAGCTCGAGAGATGAGACGATCATAAACGACGTCAGAAATACTGTCTTAGATGGACTAGAAAAGAATCCAAAGAAGAACGGATACAATATCTCGAGCTGCGTCGTCCAGTTCGAGATGCTATGGACCCCCATAAGCTTTCTCAAAGGCCAGTTTCCGGATGTTCCAACTCCGAAGATTGGAAATATTTTGGTGTATACCGGATCAGAATTTGATGCGCAAGTCTCGACATGTGAGCAATATATACGTCAAACTTGGGGCGCTGCTGGTGTCGAAGTGCTGCGCGCATTGGAAGAAGTCATACATCGGGAGCAGATTGGGGTGAAGTTCAAAAGTTAGTCTGTCCTCTCTCGTCGTTTACTGAAGGTAGACTGACCACAATAGTTTGGCTTGCGGATGCCTCGTGGCTCGAAGTCGAATTATCTGTTAATATCATCGTCGTTGTTACTTCCGGTCCTGCGCCCACAGTTGCTGATATTGGCGAATTACTGGCATGGATTGGTGCAGCTGGTCGGGAATCTTCTCATCCGAATGAAATAGGCATCTCAATACCGCGCATCACTCGCCAAATTACATCTCGTCCTACTTTCACCATCGATGCAACAATCGAATCAATTGACTCCAAGAGTAATGGCCAAGAAAGCAGACCAAACGGAACCTGCTGGCATTACATGCTAAGAAATCCCGTGGTCGTGAAAGGGTACCCTATTCCACGACGAGAACACGGGGAAAGGGGGCTCGAGATACAGCTCCCACTCATGGCAGCTCTGGGAAACGCTGAAAGAGCCACCGTCTTCGATGAAGGTTTGGTCATCAAGGGACATTCGACGATGTTCGTGCCAACAAAACAAGAGGAACAGTCTGTGCTTTGGCATTTCCTCTTCCATGAGGACGAGACACGAATGTCTTATCTTGAAGCCGCAAAGTATTGCCAAAGTCGCGTTCCCTTGGAAGAACTGGATGCCTCTCATTTAGAGACTTCCAGGAACTTCGTTGGGTGGTCCTCCTCTGTTTATCTACAAACTGGTAAGCTTTTGATATTCTGTATCTTGCAGGCCACTTTATTAAGACTGGAAATAGGGACTCGGAGCGAAAACATCAAATACGATAAAATCAGGTGGACTGGGTCTAATTATGCTTCGCCTGGATGTGCTTTCGAGAAGGTCTCCATATCTGCCGGGAAAATCATGAGTGCTGGGGTAACTTTTGCTCGAGGTATTAAAGACACTCCTTTGTATTTGAATCGTGCTATGGCGTACGAGCAAGAGATCCACGATGCGGGGAATATGTACGTTGTTCTGTATGACATAGCCGACAAACGAGCTTGGCTTGTGGATGGAGCCAATGCTTTGCTTCACCTCACTTGCACTCAATTGGCTACTGTATGGTCACAGAAGAGTCGACTTTTCAATCTCGAAGACTTTCACTACGCTGATGTAAACAATGGGCCCACAGCAGCAGCGTCTGCTCTGTTGGATCCCGACAATAGAAAAATGGCGATCTTCGAAGAGGTTGAAACATGGAAGGAAGTAACTACCACAGTTGGAAATGCTGCGACAACCTTGAACTCTGCAATAAAAGAAGAGCACAAGGAGAAGAAGACACAATGGTGCTATGAAGATCTTGTACGCCAGCTATATCATGTCTTGGAACTCATGCACGACTATCAGGTCAAGATTCTGACCTCATCCGTCACAGGTCTACGGTTCACAGATCGGGACAAACTTGAAGGATTTGCACTCATGGATATTGTCGACGGACCAAGTGCAATTTTGCCTCGAGTTGCGATCCTGAAACCCAGCGGAAAAGGCTGGGTCGACTTCACGAAAAGCATTTGCGCCATTACTCTCATGGCCAGGGGATTTGGCGAACTTATCAAGTCAAACAGCCACTCTAACGTACTTTGTCGTGAGTGGCAAAGTGTTCCAACCGGTAGAGACTATCTAGTTGCCTGCATCTCTACTTTAAGCAAGATTTGTGAGCGACAAGGAGATCCTGATGCTATCCCTATGGAGCTTGCGCAAGGCATCTTCTGGCACAAGGCCCATATGATGTTTGAATCTTGCAAATGCGGAAAGAGCACCCAGGATTCCACGTGCGATCGAGTGCAAGTACTTCTTCCACCGTCTTTGGGACGGAAACGACATCCTCAGCCATTTGGCGAACTGCTCGGAGCAGTGATCTTCGGAAGAAGTAAGAGATATACTTGGAGTTGGCCGAAACGAGGAAACCCAACAGAAGGTGTTGCTGATGACGAAGAAGATGATGATGAGATAGCGCACGATAGTGGGCTAGGATCTAGTCTTCAATCGAGCTCTGGCACTGGAGCAGATGGCTCAGAAAACCAGTCTGCGACGAATTCATCATACATGTCGCCGTTACACGATACTGCTTCTGCAGTTATGTCGGGAGCCTTTGGGCATGGGAATGAGAACGTCAATTCTGTTCCTTATGCTCCGATGTTAAATGTGAACCCAAGTGACTACTTGACAGTCCCAACCAGAACTCGGACGTCGGGAATTATACTCGGAGCAAATGTACCAGAACAGACATTTGGTATGCGGCAGAGCCATTATACACAGACTGCACCCCCGTTCACACAAGACGCAGAACAAGGAAGAGGTCTAAAAAGGGCATTCGAAAAGGTCAGAGACCTAGCTTTATCGAACTCTCCATCTGGGAAGAGGGCAAAGAGGAGTTGAAAATCCGGCATTATCTCGGAGTTGACGTAACAGCAGTCCTGTACCCTGGACATCGATCTAAGTGCATGTTCGTGTTGTCTACTGCGTAAACAGAATTGGCCACTTCGACCACAAAATTCACAACATTTGAATCCGCGTCCGTGCATCATCGACAATACCACAGAAACCGTGGAAAGGCTCAAAATAATGCAATAAGTGACCTCAAAGGCAATTCAAGGTACAGCAAATGTCCAGAACATGCTCAGCAAAATTCCGTCACGTTTACCCTACGAGTAGAAAATATTAAGATCGAGGATACAGAGAAACATGAACACAGAATTCCAATTGGGAAGAAGGGGGGAATTGTGAGGGCATTCACAGATGGAGGATAAGGCATTACCATCCGACAAGGAAGAAGTGACAGCTACGAGTAAATGACGTGGAAAGCGACTCATTGACTAAGAAACATGAGATCTTATATCCTAGCAAGATGAGGTTGGCTTACAGTTGGTTGGACGACTTTTTGTCGAGCTGGGAAAGGTTTATTGATATACGATAACAACTTATGCAGAATGAAGCAAAGAGAACGATAATAAGTATGATGAAAAGGAAATACAGGTACGTTTGGGAGGAGAGGAATAGATCAGGACTAGCAAGCAGTAATGGGACTGTTGTCGTTTAGGAGGACAAACCTGCCAGAATTCCTATCTCCATACAATTATTGCCACGCCTCGCTATCTGTGAATGCAATGCACTCGCAGTGCAAAAGGCGCAGTGAGCCGTTACGACTTCTAGCGGTGAACTTCAGATATATCAACCACATACCTCTTTCTCTTCCCACCCATTGAGCTTGATGCATCACTGAGCATCTTGTCCCCAGTGAATTTGATTCACATGTAACCCTCGAACGTGTCCTCAAGAATAGCAGTGTTTACGTTCCACAGCTGGTGGAAGCAAGAACTTTGTGTAGACCCGGGAGTGACCTGTGACTGCCGGCGTGTAACAGTGTGGTATCACAACCTTTTAATATTCTTGAAAGCGACGTTGAGTACGGAAAAGTACAGAAGAGAGACTAACGTGCGTCGCTATGATGCAATGCAGGTACTACGGTATCTCGAGGGGGTCTCGAGGACTAGTCTGATGACTGCAACTCGGATCTTCCGATGTGTGGATGTTCCATGCTGAACGGTTAATACAGGCCGAGAAACACATCTTCTTTCTCGGAATGCAGAGAAGAACAACGGAGCAGGATTCCGGTGTTCGAAAGGACCTGCGCCGTCCCGTGACGAAGACAGTGAGCCGTAATGTGCAACCCACGCCGCTTGGCAAGTCGTACGACGCAGCGATCTCGTGCTTTGATTTGCGTTATGGAGTGCAGATATATGGAAACTGTCTGAGTCCAAGATCCAGCGGGGAGGGTAGATGCCCAGAAGACTGGAGTGCATATGGGGAGAAGTTCTTAGCGATAGTATCAGGAGCATGCGACGGGCCTTGATATGGAAAGAAAGAAAGATCGAGACTGAGTGGTGAAACACCGACGGCAATCGACTTGAGTGCTTGGCAGGAATGTTTGGATGGATGAAAACGAATGAAAGCGAACAAAAGTGGAAATGCGATATTTTCTAGCAAGCGCAGAAGTTCTGGCCAGCAATAGGGCTGAGGCTCCGTCATAGGTGCTGCCGCCGAACAAGTCGGAAGAAGAAGAAAATGAAGTGAAACGAAACCAAACATTTAAGTTTTCGGTCTGCATGAGCAACAAAATGGCTAGAAAATAACCTCATTCCCGAGCATCTCCACCATACGATCCCGAGGCCGTGTCCCACACCGGGCGCTGTGACCGAGATGCGGTATCTGGCAGATTTGTCGACAGCGAAGAGCTCAAAGAAAGAAAAGAAGCACTTGAACGATTCGTACAACGAGATTGGAGCACGTTAACTCGAAACATGCCCATGCTGAGTTAGCCAGGATGCCAATCGGAGGAGCGGGGTGATAATCAATCGTCCTGCAGGTACCGGGGATTCGCTGTAGGGATGTTCCGCTTGACGGAAATCAGATGGAGCCTTGGTACCTTGGAGTCCAGAACTTTGGAGGAGAAGGATGGGGTCTGTAATGACATGTTGGAGAGGTAAGATTGTATACGAGGGTTCGGAATATGAGGGATGAAGCCAATGTCCGGGAGCAATCGGTCAAAGTTTACTACTTCTCCACGGATGACAACCAAGGTCCTCCCACGTTGAGCTGAGTCCAAGAGCTGACGATTGTCGTTTTCGATGGCGAGGTGATTGACATTCTTCCCGTTTGTCACTGGTTTGGAAGCTGTCGGGCGGTAAAGGATTGTTAGTATGTAGAGATGCAAGGCACAAGAACCAGAAAATGGTCCACTAATCACGGTAGCCAGCGTGCCCCTGAAACCATCACGACAAACGCCGTCCCGCGAAACATGGGACATGGGACCCCGCGATCAAAAGTCAAGAGCGGGAACACCTGCCCCCTATCAATCTCTGATGCGCCAAAGGATCTGAGAGTCTGGCCATCTCGCGAGCCTTGCGGCCGTCAAGATGAGCATTATGAGGCCAAAGGATCGGATGAACTGATGGAAGAGAGTGGCCCAGCACGAGCCTCCGCCTGGAATGAATGTCTTCGTGGCGATGTTTCGTTTGCCTGTGGAACGTGATGGGACGGTCCTTTGACCTCCAGAACGCAATAAAGATGGCGGGAATGGAGCGACCGGTGAAGCACCACATTGCCAACAATTCTTTGTGAGAATGTGAAGGGCGCCAACATATCAAGAAGAGGCCACGAGTCAGAGATGGGTGCGAGCTTGGCATGTACACCGTCTACGTACAGCAACGGCACGCACGTCTTGGAGTTGTACTGTCGGAGGCCATTGAGCAGGTTGGCTTTGAGGAGAGGCACTCAGTGAGAAGTTTTCAGCATGCAGAGACGCTGCGATGCGACAATGAGCTTAGTCTAGATCCGATGTTGTGTATGGCTGCACTGCGTCCGTACCTGCAGCAGCAGCTCCTTTTCGCACGGTTCTCTCCTTTTGCTCCCGAGTAACATAAAATTAATGTTGGTTTGATCAAAACAAACAGGTGCAGTGAATAATCAACAACACAAACTGGGAGGAGCGGAGTCATTGACATCATCGGAGATGAGTTATCACAATCATTGACCAGGCCGGTTCGTGGTGAATCTGGTGAGAGTTTTCTGTGAGATGCGAGATGACCGGAGTGACGATGATCGCTTTGGTGTGTTTCGAAAAGATGCACACGCCTGGCTGGTTCCCGGTTGGCTTGCGGAACCCCTGAATGTGTTTCTCCGCGAGGGAGATGACTGCGTTAGTCCTGGATGGGACAATCATTCTGACGAAATGACTGTGTCTCCTTCTAACGCTAAGCCTAAAAGCGTAAGGTATTTTCCACTCCCCAGCCATACCTGAATTTGCAAATCTCGAGACCGACCTACATCTACAACTTCAATTCTTCTTTCGATCTTTCTTCCAACCACCATCCACCTTCATCCTCGTTCTTTCCCCGTCGTTCACCGGCACTTACACTCCTTTACGGATTCCTGCACCGCTCATACAAACTTCTGTCACTCTTTTCAGTTGATTGATATCAGGTCGCGCCTTCCTGTTCTACATTCACGCCTTCCTTCCTTCCTTCCGTTCTTCGACAGAATATTAAGTCCAGCAGAGCTGCCGATCTACCTCCGGTCAACCTTCTTCTCAAGACACAGGTCAATACATTCTTTGCGCTCCATTTACCAGCAACTAACTTTCCCTAAAGAACGTAAACTACAGTCGATCTCTCCACCCTCGCTCCGAATCTCAAGATGCGTTCTTCAATCATTCTTGGTTCGATCTGCGCCGCTCTGGCCATGGCTTCTCCCATCAATAAGGCTGTCCACAAGAAGGACTTTGTCTACGATGTCACCACCGAGATTATCACTATCACTGTCACTGAAGGCGAGCTTCCTGCTACTAGCCCCTCCGTCCCTAAGGTCACCATTCACACCACCGTGACTCCAACCCACAAGGTTCACAGCCATGTCAAGTCCTCCTCCACCTCGGTCTATGTTGCTCCTGCACCTACGACCACCTCGATCGCTCCCGCACCTCCATCGACCACCCACACAACCCCAGCTCCGGCACCAACCACTTCAACTACCGAGGCTGCCCCCGTTGTTGTTGCGACATCTACGCCCGAGGCCAAGGTCGTTGCTACCTCCACCGAGGCTGCCCCTGCTGCATCTGCAACTGACTATCAATCCACTGCCCTCTACCACTCCAATGCCCACCGTGCCAACCACTCTGCCAGTGCTCTGGTCTGGGACGACACTCTTGCCGGATATGCCTTGGCCACAGCTAACACTTGTGTCTTTGCCCATGACATGTAAGTTTTCAGATCGCGTCTAAAATTCACGCGACGCGTCTAACACGTGAACAGGACCGAGGGAGGTGGTGGATACGGCCAAAATCTTGCAGCTTATGGCACCACTGGTGACATTGCTTCCTTGGATCTTTCTTCCTTGGTTGCTGATGCAATCACCAACCAATGGTACTATGGTGAAGCTGCCAACGTTCCTTATGGCCAGAATGACCCAGCTGTTACCAACGTTCCCGAGTTCTTGCACTTCACTGCGCTAGTCTGGAAGGCTAGCACCAAGGTTGGATGTGCTACAGTCCAATGTGGGGCTGGAACAATCTTCAGCTATCACAGCTTGTACACTGGTAAGGAACCCTGAAGAATTCACTGACCATATACTGATATCTTCTAGTCTGTGACTATGCCTCTGAGGGCAATGTCTTGGGCGAGTTTGCTACCAACGTGGTTGAGCCAATCGGCCTCGCCGGCATCACCGCATCCATCTCATAAACAAATTTGGTTACGAATGATTCCATGAGCATCACGGTTCCTACACTGCTCCGGAAGCAAAGCCATCTTCATGTACAATTTTGCCGGTCGTTGTGGTCGTGCGCTGGTCCACGGCTCGACAATCACTTATACACGCCTCATACACTGGTTGATTATGTTGGGATAGAGCACTCCTCTGGAGGGTGACCAAAAATTTCTTTCAACTTTCTCCACACAGCCTAGCTAGCTGGGATGTTTCCTTGCATCTTTGACTTCATGAGTCTTGACCTTGGGAGCATCTCGGTTTTTTGACTGGTTTCCTTCGTGGACCAGCTGGCAGGCGTTCTTTCACTTCTTTGTAATTAGCTTTTTACGACCGATGGTTTTTCCCACACTTCCTCCTGACTCGGCGTGACTGCGGTGCACTTCTTTCAACTGGCGATCCAGAATTGTTCTAGGGATGATTCGGAGGCGTGTAGGATGGATTTGCGTGGCATGGTTTTCGCGTGGTCTTCTGCTTGCAAGGAGGATAGGTCTGAGAGCCAAAAGCATGAAGTGACTTCATAGACCAAAAAAATTCTCAGAGCCTCATGATGTTTTCTGGACTTGAAGTGAAGTGAATGAAGTGAAAATAAGGTATCTCGATTGACGGCTATTTGAAACAGCTCCGCCTCGAGATTGCTGATCTGTAACAAGCATCCCAGCGTTCTGGAAGCATAGAAGCAAATCCCTCTACCACACCCGAGATCTGTTAAAGTATACCTGGGTATCTACCTATCTCGACTTCATCCGTAAATTTGAGGCTGAAGTGGTGTATCAACGCCCCTCCTACCGCATTCGGCACTAGCGCAGCCTCATGATCCGAAGCCACGAGGCGAGCGAGCGAGCGATAAGAACTTAAACCTACCTAGGTGACGATAGAAGCTCCACCACACAATCACACACCTTTCTTCCTTCACCGTCTCGTGTGTTGTTATTCCGCGCATCGTATCCTCTGGGTTTGCGATTCACTGCGATCCAACCTAACAAGTGGAAGATTAGAGAAAGGTGAAGATTCGAAGACGGATACCCCGCTACGTACCTCGAGGCTTCGTGGGCGGAGATAAAGCAGGTACTCGATCGCAGAGAGCTTCCTCTGACTGTCAGCCATGATGGCAGCACACCTCCGCACCGGCATCAGCTCGCTGAAAAACAACCTTTCCTCTACTACCGCTACCCCGAACAACGAGAAGGAGAAAGAGGAGAAATTGGTGCTAAGGAACAGGGCGGGAGAGAGCAGGAGTCCGTATGTGAGGGCGCATGCGCGGAATCCGGTCGCGTGGCAGGTTTGGGGGGATGAGGCGGTGGAGTTGGCTAGGAGGGAGAATCGGTTGTTGTTTGTTAGTGTGGGGTATAGTGCTTGTCATTGTAAGTTTTGTTTTCTTCGGTGTGAGGGAGAGGAGGGGTAGAGGGCGTTTCTTGGTTCAATGCTCGAGCCTGCATGGAGACGCATAGAGCGGCAGAGACAGAAGATTGAATTGGAAAATGCTAACATGCTCTTCTAGGGTGCCATGTAATGGAGCGCGAATCCTTCGAAAACGAAGAAGTTGCCAATATCCTCAATACCTCCTTCATCCCCATCAAAGTCGACCGAGAAGAACGCCCCGATATCGACCGCATATACATGAACTTCGTCCAAGCCACCACTGGATCTGGAGGCTGGCCGCTCAATGTCTTTGTTACTCCAGATCTCGAACCTGTGTTTGGAGGAACGTATTGGCCTGGTCCTACAAGTACTACAATGCAGGCATTTGAGGACCAAGTTGACTTCTTGGGGATTCTGGATAAGTTGAGCACGGTGTGGAAGGAACAAGAGGAGAGGTGTAGGAGAGACTCGGCGCAGATCCTTATGCAGTTGAAGAATTTTGCTGCGGAAGGTACTCTGGGTGGAAGATTGGGTGAGGGTGGGGATGGGCTTGATATCGAATTATTGGAGGAAGCTAATCAGCACTTTGCCTCGACATTCGACAGCGTGAATGGTGGGTTTGGTTCAGCACCAAAATTCCCTACTCCTTCAAAGTTGGCTTTCCTCTTAAGGCTGGGTCAGTATCCGAGTGTGGTTGTGGATGTAGTTGGTGCCTCGGATTGTAGGAATGCGCAGACGATGGCTATCACGACGTTGAGGAAGATGGCGAGAGGTGGAATTCACGATCACATTGGGAATGGATTTGCCAGATACTCGGTCACGGCTGATTGGTCCTTACCTCATTTCGAGAAGATGCTGTATGACAATGCACAATTGCTGGATGTGTACCTAGATGGCTTCCTGCTGTCTAGAGACGCTGAGCTTCTGAGTGTTGTCTATGACATCTCCACTTATCTGACGACTACTCTTGCGCATCCAGGTGGTGGGTTCTACTCTAGTGAAGATGCGGATAGTCTTTACCGGAAGGGCGATTCAGAGAAGCGAGAAGGCGCCTTTTATGTTTGGACAAAACGAGAATTCGAGAACGTCCTAGGAGAGAAGGATGAGCCAATCCTGTCAGCATTCTTCAATGTCAGCGGACATGGCAACGTGGAGCCTGAAAACGACGCCCATGACGAATTCCTCGATCAGAATGTCCTAGCTATCGTCAGTGCACCAAGCTCGTTGGCAAGTCAGTTCGGCATGAAGGAAGATGAAGTTGTGCGAATAATCAAGGAAGGCAAAAACTCTCTTCGCGCCCATCGAGAAAAGGAACGGGTTCGACCAGCTCTAGATGACAAAATCGTCGTCTCGTGGAACGGAATTGCTCTTGGTGCCCTAGCACGAACCGGAGCTGTCATCAAAGGATTTGATCCCGTGAAATCAGCTGAGTACCTTGGTTTCGCGACCAAAGCTGCCACTTTCATCAAGGAAAATCTCTGGGATGACTCGACGAAGACTTTGTACAGGATCTGGAGAGAAGGTAGAGGGGAGACTGAGGGATTTGCTGATGACTATGCCTTCTTGATTGAGGGGTTAATTGATCTATATGAAGCTACTTTCGACGAGAAATGGCTACAATGGGCTGATGAGTTGCAACGTTCGTCTCTCCCTTCCTTCCCACAATCCAAGCTAATCCAAGACCCCAGAATCCCAGATAACTAACTTCTTCGACCTCCATGGCTCCGGCGGTTTCTTCTCTACTCCATTCGAAGCTAAACACGTAATCCTCCGCTTAAAAGACGGAATGGATACCTCAGAACCCTCCACAAACGGCACCTCAGCCTCAAACCTCTACCGCCTCTCCTCCGTCTTCAACGACGAGTCCTATGGCAAGAAAGCCAAACAAACAATCTCCGGTTTCGAAAGCGAGATCTTGCAATACCCATGGCTATTCGCATCCTTCATGCCTGGCATCGTAGCAGGACAATTCAGCGTCAAGGGCACGGTCGTATATCAGAGCGAAGAGCGAGGTGAAGACGGTGAGCAGAAGGTCAAGGAGTTTGAAAAGAGTCCGAGAGGCAGTTTAGGCACGTTTGCGAGGTTGACGAAGGAGAATAAGTGGTTGAGAGAGAGGAATGAGTTATTGAGGGAGTTTGGAAAGGATGGAGTGACGAGGATTCTGATCTGTGAGGGCGGCGTTTGTAGAGAGGAAAGTGTGAGCCCGAGTGCGAATGTCATCAAGGAGAGGGATCCGATGGATGTTGCGGGGTTGAAGGAGGCGTTGCCATCTCCGCCGAATACTGCTGCTTCGCCAGCGGTAGAAAGCAAAGCTGTTGAGACTCCAGCTCCTGCGCTGTCAGGGGAGGAAACTCAAAAGCTTGCTTCTTAGCGAGTGTAAGGAGGGCGTTGGTGTTGTGGTTTCATTTTTCAGCTGACATTTTGGTATGAGGCGTTGGGAGTCTGGTACTCGTCATAGGTCTTCGTTTGCGATGAGATGGTAAATAGAGAGAACGTCCGATACACAGTCAATGAACGCACATCGTGGTGCCCCTTTCCTCACTTCTCTTTCGTACTCTTTTCGTCATTGAATTTCTGATTCATGCTATTGCGAAGACAAGAAACGATTATTTTACCGTAGGTCGTTCAGGTATTCATTTTGGCTCATGAGTAATTTTATAGTGCTTCTTCTGTATCCCTATTCGGAGCATTTAGTAGGGTCCCAACACGCTCTTTTGTCATATCTATGCTGATGTCATGGTTGTATAACGCTACATTAATCGGACCCCTTCGAAGGGTGAGGCTGACATCATTGCTCAAACATATAGCATACACACCTCTATATGTTTTTGAGACTATCGCCAGCAGCACCACAAGATACTACGATCGGTAGCCCAAGAGATAGGATAGCATGGCGATCACTGAATCCAAAATGCCTTCTTCAAACCGCTTCCCACCCATCAAACCCTCAGACCTCACCCCAGAGCAGGAAGAAGCACATGACCACATGTCAACAGTGGCCTCGAAATTCTTCGGAGATACGTCTGTTCACCCCTTCCTCCTATATCCCCACCAAACTCATCTCCTTCATAGCTTCACATACAAAAACTCAGACGGTGCATTCATCGGGCCGTTCGCCCCTTTGCTCTACACACCGTCTCTTTGCAAACCATATTTCGACCTGGTCGAAGCTCTGACTAAGATCTCTTCCTCGAACTTACCTGCTGTTGCGAGAGAAACGGCTATCCTGGCAACGGGATCACGGTATGAATCTGCCTATGAGATTTATGCTCATGAACGAGTGGCGTTGAAGTCTACTTCTTTGACGAGAGAGCAGATTGGTCAGATTAAGAGCGGGGGAAAGCCAGAAGGTTTGGGAGAGGAGGCTAGTGTGGCGTTTGATGCTACGATGGACTTAGTGGGAGGGAAGGGGAATTTGGGTTGTATGCTTATACTTGTGTGTTGTTGAATGGATGTGCTGTGAGTTTGCCGGAAGGGGAGAGTATTTGGTAAAGAGTCTTTGTGGGTTAGTTTAGGAAGTTGAGAGTTGTATGGAAGACCGGGAGTTCTTGTGGGTATGTCCTTCATCTGTATTTCTACTTCCATTTTTTAAGTTTTGAACGGTATGCAGAAGTTTGTATTACGGAGAAAATCACGTAAGAACTTCCGATCTATTTAATATCTCTCGGGTCGCTTCGGCTCATCTTTTCAGAATATTTTAATATTTTCGAGTCTTAGGCCGTCAATTTGATAACTTCTTAGGGAGCTTCCATTACTCGCCTAGTGAACCGTATTGCCTGGCATAATCGATCAGGATTCTTTTGTTCTATAGATCCAACAGGGAACAGGTTTTCGGCTGCAGGGGATTAGGGTAGCGGGGCAAAATCACGTCTTTGTCGCCATGACCCTCTAGGACTTGCTATTATTGCATGATTCTCAGATCGTGTCAAATTTAATTTGGCTCAACCGTGGTTGTTCTAAAGTACAAGTAGTATACAACAGAAAGTAGAAGTGTTCAAAGTGATCTTCTCTCTCCAGGCTCCAGATCGGCAGTCATCATCCAAGCATCAGTTTCCTAGCTCAAATGTCTCATTGCCCCATCCAAACCACTTCTTCATGCGCTTTCCAATCGAGTTAAGCATCACAGGATCGATCGTAGAATCAGGGTGAGGGCGATGGAAGACAATACTTCCCTGTCCATACCACTTTGATTCCCCACTGGGTTCGAAGGTCACAGCAGAGCCGCCGCTGCGTCGAGACATGAAGCCTACTTTGGCCATGGCATCGACAAACTTATCCCAAAGAACACTCTTCGAGCCTCCTCGTCTCGGGAAGAGGCTGCTGAAAACCTCGAACGCCGATTTCTTGACTGGGACTTTCTCAGAAGGTACTTGAGCGTCATTACTAGGAATGATGTTCAAATCCTCAAGCTCTTGGTCAATACTTGATGCCTCTCCTCGTGTCTTAGGCTTGAATTTCGTCTCACCAGTTGGCTTAGTGGCTATCGGAGTGGTTCCCCATTCGGTCTGAACCTCTGCATCTGTATCGAATCTTGCATCTTTCCTAGCCCGAAAATTAGTCGAGGTTGCACGAGTTTGAACTGGTTCAACGAGGCCTTGGGAAACCTTTTCTTGCCGCACATTCGTGTCTTTTATCGACTGTCGGGGACGAGGTCTAGGTTCCTTAGCCGAAGGAGGTACACCCATTGAGTGAGCCAAGAATTCCTTTCTCTCAGCTTCGAGTGCGGCAAGAAAAACGGGATCGCTATCGGCGCTGATAAGCTTCAAGTCGTCCACGATATCAGTACGGCTAATTCCTGCATCCTTGAGCCTCTTTTGGTGCTGTTGGCGGAGACCGTCCCAGAAGCATCGAAGTGCCTTTCGTTGTGCAATATCCTTAATCATCCAGCCGCGGTCCGACATGTCCTTGGGTGGTTCCTGATCCATAAAGGCCCTCAATAAGTGACCTAAAGTGTTATAAAGTAGAGGGATCTCCTGGAGGGTTCGCTCAGTACTCATCATCTCCCTATTATGGTCTAATTCATACTTGATCCTGGTCTTACTCATAAACCTCCAGGCTAAGCTTTCTTCAGTGGATCTCATTTCACTCATGTCTCGCTGTACTGCGCGTGGACGATGCAAACGCACGAGCGTGAGCAACTCGTTGAAAGCGGCCAGGTCTGATATCTTTCTCAAAAGTGTCTCATCAATTCTTGCTCGCTCTTCTGTGGTTGCCTTGCTAAGGTGTTGGTCCAAGAATTCAAGTACTCGAAATTTGTCCAACACTCCTGGGGCATCGGGGTTTATGGTCAAAGAAGCGACGCACCAGTGTAGTGGGTCCTTCACAAAGCTCTCAGCATTTGCTATAGCTTGTTCGCGAAGGTCATCGCTCCGGCCCTTGAAACCATGAGATAGGTGAATTGTGCTATCCTCCATGGAGTACTCGAAATCGTAATGATGCTGGAAGCCTGGATGGTAAGGAAACCCAAATTGAATGTGACGCGACTGTACATCCAAAAGGTGAATGATCAGGGCTTCGAAAGACGCCAGCTTGTTCCTGTATTTTGGAGGCACAGTTTGATCACAGTTGATTTGATCTGCAAATCTTGCTTGAATTTGCTTGAGCTCTGAAATCTCTTCGCGGATCCAAGCCCAATGTCGAATCCCCCACGCTTCATAATCAAGATCTCGTGTTGTCATGAAGAAAGTGATCTTCTCTGGAAGTTTAGAGTACCCAAATTTCTGAATAATTTGGACATAACGCCGCATATATGCCAAATCTATCTGTAAATGGGAGAGATGGTCTCGTGCCAATTTGAAATAGCTGCTCGCAATGTCCGACAGCTTCTCAAGATCAAAAATAGTAGAACAACTCGAAAATGCTTCGTCGACATAGACTGTACTCTCCCCAGTATTTGGCAAGGCGAGAAGACTTGGATTCGTGGAGGCCGCAATGTCTTTATCCTCAGGAAGACCATCGATGAGCACTTCAACAACTCCTCGAAGTACCGATGGAAGATGGTTCTGAGCCTTCAAGATCAGTTGACCTCTAGGAAAGCCTATACTATCACCTCGGTGCACTTCATCGCGGACCCAGGGCACAAGGCTACCATACCGGGGGCCATACATAACGACAGCATATCCATTAAAGGCGGTTTCGAGAATCCCTGTTGTCCAACCGAAAGAAAGTCTGCGATTGTCCGCTGCAGCAAGGTCCGCAGGAGAGTACTTGGTCCGAAGTTGAAGAAGCTTGATAAGCCGAGACGGGTCCTCCTTCAAGTTCTCGAGGCTCATATAAGGCAGTAGGTGGAGATTTTGGTACTTGCGTGCCTCAATGAGCCAGTTGTCGTATCGGGCTTCGTATCCAATATGTCCTTCATGCCACTTTCTATCGTACATCTCCGGATCGACGGTTTTCAGAAGGCCCTCTCTGTTCTTCAAAGTCTTCTTCCTCCATCTTCTGGCGATTCCCTCCCCGCGTAGAGTCAGCTCATGCTGGAGGAAGGCACGGTTATCGTTGATGCTTTGGATCATCTCTGTACATGCTACCTCCGCCTTTTCATTGCTGATAGCTGAGTCTGAGACAAATCAGTATATGCTTTTGATGGGGTCCTGGGAGCCAAAGAGCTTATCAGAGGAGCTGAAACACATCTTCTTTGATACTACGCTCCCGAGGATAATCTCGAATGACTCGACTTCTAAGATGAATGCAAATCAGGCAGAATTTGACGTACTGTAGGCATAGACATAATTGCGTTGTTCATCAAGCTTTCGATATTGCTGTGTACATTCGGTACAGGTACACGGAGGAGCATCTGGCATTCTACCAAGTGTATATGTGATTGGGCCAATAGGTCCCATATACGGGTTTCTGATGTTCGTTGACGCAAACATGCTGTCTATCTAGTCAGCAAAATCTCGAGCACAAATTTTGAGGAGGAAATTCGTAGACTCACGTTGCGACTGATGCGCTCAGGTGCCTGAGCTCCAATTGCCCGAGATCGAGGAACGTCTTGCAAATTTGAAGACTGAAGGTGGATGTCTGAATGGGAATGCGATTCGCGAAAACGATTTCTGTATGTGAGAACTTTCTGCTCTTGAAATCTTGCGCTCAGGAACAACAAAGCAAGGAATCCAATCAAGACCTCCGCATAAGTAGAATAGTCGTGCGCGGAATGGAGAGATCGAAAAGAGTAAAATCTTTTGCAATGAAGGTCAAAGGTAGTCCTCAGCGAAGCCTAATGCCTATACACGTGACAATAAAGTGGAAATGACGAAGGTGCTAGTTGTTGAAGGATATCATCAAAGGAGTAAGGTGAAGTTAGGTCCTTCGAGATCTAGTAGATGTATACACTAGCAATCAATCAACTCTGAAAGTCAAATGGCATGCAGCCCCCCTGGTGTTCAATCGATATCGATTCATGGCTAGCTAACCTCAGCGATCTATATTCAATTATTTGTTCTTTTGAAAGATAGCTATAGCACGGATTTATTAATGCTATTTTCATAGATTCCACCCTCCAGCTTTTTCACAAAGAAGGGAAAACCGTCACCAGAATATTGAGCTTCGCTTAATTCGACTTCAAGGAAATGACCAGAGAAGTTTGCTGGTCAGGGTGTCTACTATATGGGTTAAGGTTTTATTCTTGATATGGAACAACTTAAGCGATAATTACGAAAAATTAAAGAATACCCTTTCTACAGGTTTGTTAGCATTTGTAAGAAAAGCCAAAAATGCAAATCTCGTTCTGAGAGATTCTGAGTGGCCATGTTGATGCAGCCACTGCGGGGTAGCTGGGATGTTGTACCACCACAGATTTTAGGTTTATGCATCTCATTCAGCTTATTGCATTTTGAGGCTTGAAACTCGCATATATTAGGGTGCTTGCCCCATCTAACTAACGAAGGAAATTTGGCTTAGAACTTTGAGAGACGCAGGTTAAGCACGCCATGGCAAGAGTAAAGAACATGTTTTTCAACCTGTTCGCTTTGCTAGGTCTTGTTAATGCTCGCCAAGCTTTTCCAGGGATAATTTTGGATCGCGCCTCGGAGATTCTACAGAGTTATGACTATGTCGTTGTTGGAGGAGGGCTAAGTGGGCTTGTTGTAGCAAATCGACTTTCTGAGGATTCTGGTAGGTTACTCGATCCGCAGTTAGTGATTCAAGACTAACTACTCAAGGAACAACGGTTCTCATTATCGAAGCTGGAGGATTGTGAGTTGCGCACCTTTAACAATCGACCTCGATCATCATAATTGAACTCTCTACAGTACCGAGAATGAAGACTGGGTCACAATCCCCCTTATTACAAGTAGTAATGATCCTGCTGTGGGCCATGGACCAATAGGATCGAAGTACGACTGGAACATGACTAGTATTCCTCAACCAGAGCTAGGCAATCGCTCAGTCAACACCCCAGCAGGCAAGGTGATTGGTGGAGGAACTGTTTTGAATGGTATGGTCTTCAATCGTGGATCTCGAGCTGACTATGACCGTTGGGAGGCACTTGGGAATCCCGGATGGAATTTCGAGAACTTATTACCGTACTTTAAGAAATCCGAGATATTCACTCCTCCAGATTTAAAGCTGGAAGCAGAAGGCTGGGACATTCAGTACAACCCAGCTTACCATGGGGAGCATGGACATGTGCATTCAAGTTTTGCGCCTTTCGTTTGGCCTTCAACGAGTGAGTCCTTGCTCCAACTGCATTGGCAATGTCTTACAAAAGAAGGAAACTACATAAATGCAATGAAAGAACTGGAAGTACCGATCATCAACGATGCGATGGGAGGGGATGCAACGGGCGCATATTGGTTCACTCAATCGGTGAATCCAGAGAATGAAACTCGGTCGACTTCTCAGGGATTCTATGACCCCAGCAGACCCAATCTGCATCTCTTGATCGGCAATAGGGTCACAAAGGCCATAATAGAGTCGGGAAAGGTCGAGTGCATAGAATTTTCAGCTGGCGAAAACGCTACAACGAGCTCTGTCAAAGTCTTGAAGGAAGCAATTTTATCAGCTGGAGCTTTGCACACGCCCCAAATACTTCTACTTTCTGGCATCGGCGAAACAGCACATCTTTCGAGCCTAGGTATCGAAACCGTGGTTGATCTTCCAGGCGTTGGAGCAAACTATCATGACCATTTGTTATTGTTCATTGGCCAGACAGGTGAGTGGCTCTTGATGTCTGACGGGTTCTGGATATTTGATGAACTCTTGATGTTTGACGGCTTGTTGCTGACTTGCTTTGACAGTGAATGTTTCACCCAATGTCGCAAATTTCAGCAATCAAACCTGGACTTCGGAGCAGTTTTCATTGTACGAGTCGGAAAGAGAGGGTCCATTCACGACTCTTGGGGGCAACTTCTTTGCCTTTCTCCCAGCTGGGACATTTTCAAACGCAACCGCCCTATCTTCAGCTGCCACAGCTCAACAAGCATCACACTACTTGTCACCAAACACTCCACCTACGGTCCGAGCTGGTTATGAAGCTCAATTCGCCCTACTTACGAGCGATATTTCCTCTTCAACGGTAGCATATATGGAATTCATCTTCGGTGATAACACAATACTTCCAGCTCTCCACCAACCCTTCAGCCGTGGCACTGTCTCAATAAACAGTACTTCGCCCTTCGACAATCCAGTCATTGACCCACGTTATCTGAGTAATCCTCTTGACCTGGCCCTCTTTGTCGCAGGTTTCGAATATGCGAGGAAAATCAGAGGGACTGCAGCAATGCAAGAAATCAATGTGACAGAAACGTATCCAGGAGCATCAGTAATGACAAGTGAACAGATTGAAGAATTTGTGAGAGGAGGTGTTTCTACAGAACATCATCATTCTGGGACCGCTTCCATGTTACCGCAAGAGCTCGGCGGAGTAGTAGATTCAAAACTGAGGTTGTATGGTGTGGAGGGCTTGAGGATTGTCGATGCAAGCATAGTACCCATGGTCCCAGCTGCACACTTGCAAGCTACTCTGTATGGAATTGCTGAGAAGGTAAGTCTTTGACACTATGAATTTTGTACTGTGCCGTCAAGATGAATATTGGCTGACTCAGAGCTAGGCAGCGGATTTGATCAAGAGCAGCCACTGATGAATATTATAAAGTCCAGCATAAACAGGTATAAAAAAGATCCGACCGCATCTCACTTCAAACATAGGAATCACCTCTTCATAAGGTCATTTCAGAACATTTTGTCGAGTGCAAAAGCGCATACAGTTGCGATGCAATTCATAAGTGTAAGATGAAGTGAGGGACGTTTAGTGGTGTTAAAATCTCAGGGGCTCGCTAATTCTGGGCGAGGACACTGTGCCGGATTCAAGCATCAAAGCCACATACAAGCATGCAACCGAACTTCGGGGGTCCAGGAACCATCATCTGCTATCCTTGTTGAACCCCAATTGAGGCACACGTCGATCCTTCGTTCTACTTCTGACATGTCAGCCTGAAATCTCAAGACCCACTCTGGATCCTCCCGGATCTGAATGCTAGTATCGACTTCTCTGGACCCTGAAAACAAAGTTGTAAGATGGCCAGAGCAATGGCAGCATGTCAACGTTACCATGTAATCACAGCTCTTGCTGACGCCTCTTGGAAGTCCTTCGTGAAGAGATGAGGATGACTTGGCTTAAAGCCCTTCACACCCCCATATCCACGTGCCATCGACTTCGATTGCTCCCGTCTGTCTCTCCTAAAGTCGCTGATATTTTTGACTGTATATATTCAGTATGTCTAAATTGCTTCTTGCACTGTCTGTTCTTTCTTCTCCCCTAGTTCTTGCATCAACGCCCGTGAATGTCCCACTCGCAACAGCCACCGTCGAGAATCTAGGCATAGTCTCTGATCCAGCCTCAAACACAGAGGGAATATTCCATGACGGTGGCGGTGGGGCAACGCAAAATGGATATCATGTCCAAGTCTTCGCTGATTCGGACACGACGAGTGATGGTTTCAATTTTGTGCATAACTCAGTTGCTTATTTTGGCTTTGTAAGTGCTGCCGACTTCCCCATCTCCCATTGAAAAGCCTCAGATGCCAATGGAACACAGCGCGATGCCAGCAATCCGCTCGATGAGTATACCTTCGGCATGAATGGTACAACAGGAGATGCGATATTTACTGGCGATGTACCAGTCGGCCCCATCACCGCGAATGAAACAGCGTTGGGACCTGACTTTGCGATTTGGATGTTGTCAGGAATGACTCCCATGCTTGACGGTTCAACCATCCTCGGCGTATTCCCAGCTCTGAACGAAGGGACAAGCGAGTCCCTATACTCAACGATGGTCCAAATGACAGTTGTTGACCCTTACGACGTGGCTCCCGGCGGTAATCCACCCTTCACAAGACTCGGGACAGGTCGCCTCTTCTACCCGAACGAGGTCAATTACGGAACATTCGCTTTATCGGCGGATATTGATGGATATCTCTATCTTTTCGGCAGTGATGTAACAGGCGTAAAGCTCGCTCGCGTCCCTGACACAGCATCCACAATCGCTGATCGAGTGGCATACGAGTACTATAACTCCGCTACCGGGGACTGGCAAGGCGATCCTCTCGCTCTCAACAATGCGGATGGAAATATTATAACGTGGTCCTCCGATCCCTTGGGCGTTGTAGTCGGACCTAATGTTGGCGATGTATGGTACGACCCATACCATGAAACCACGATGATGATGTGGGGTGACGGTGGTATCGATGGTACATTTTGGTTCTCGTACGCAACGACAAACTCGCTGGAGGGACCGTGGAGCACGCCAGTTGCGATTTGGACCCCATTTGTGCCGAGTGGGTGTGATGCGACGAGCGAGGCATGGAATTATCAAGGACATGCGCATCCCGGCTGGGACAGCACTGGAAAGACGTTGTTGATTAGTTATGCGAGCTGTGCATTGTATGTGAGTATGGCGTTGATCACTTGGGAATGAGTGACGAGGGGAAGTAAAGTTAATGATCTTGGAGGTTTGACGTACATAATTCATCTTTGTGTATATATTTAAAGATTACCAGATATTATCATCAGGTGGCAAAATTCAATCTTGAGCTTCAATAGAGCCACAGTACTGAGAACCTCCGTTGGGCAAATGTGTTCGAAGCGGGTGAAGCTTGACGCAGAGAATTGATGTTAAGAATATGATTATGTAGTTGCTGCAGAAAATGTAGAAGCAGCGAGTGACAGGAAGCACTTGACGAGTACGGAATTTATGTGACATTCTATCAAAGGATACGAAAAGCAAATCAGGGACGAAAACACAGCGGTCGCTCGTACTTTACGTACTTTGCTCGAAATTTACCAAGATTGGAAGCTCTTCAAAGGCGGGAAAGAGAGCTGCAACTGCGTCGCTGCAGCTTGCCAGCTCCAGAATCCAGGAGCATCAGTGTAGTTCAGATCGGACAGCTACTTGCTGTATGGTGATTGGTGATGGTTGAAAAAGATTAAATCCGGTTTGGGCCGAAGCCGACGCTCGGAAAAATGGCCCAAGCGGTTCACTGGTTGGTTGTGCAGCACTGATTATGTAAGCCAACATAGAATAAAGTTCAATAATTTCTTATTCGAGAGCCCACTTCCTGCTAGGTATGCAGCGATCTTCATTTTGACGTAACTCGCCA
Source organism: Mollisia scopiformis (assembly GCF_001500285.1). Taxonomy (NCBI): domain Eukaryota; kingdom Fungi; phylum Ascomycota; class Leotiomycetes; order Helotiales; family Mollisiaceae; genus Mollisia; species Mollisia scopiformis. Next base: position 782,505 of record NW_017263608.1, read on the forward strand.
TGACTGAATTAGCTCCGAAGTCAGAGACTTGGCAAATGGCACATAAGTAGTTCAAGCTGAACCATACCTTCACCTCCATCTCAGGCTGTCAAGCGACTTTCTAGATAGGAAATCGCACTTTCGCTGCGGGAAAATGGCAGCTGAAGCTATTACCGCCCTTGGTTCGCTCAAGGAAACGTTTGTCAGCTGGACTTGGCCACCTGCAGTTAACTTGGCGAGAAGCCTTGTACTTGGCATATTTTCGGGCATTGAGTCAGGAAGTTTGCTCATTATCGACGAAGCCAGATGTGTGAAACATGCTTTTGGCCAGAGCTCCTTTGAAAAAGATGGCAACAAAGTTGATGCTAAAAGCGTTTATACAATACCGCATGTGCAGATTGTTGTAAAGCGCGATTCTTTTTGGCTCAGGCTTCTCTTGTTCGCTGATATTGGTTTCGCTGAGGGCTTTATGCTCGGCGATTTCGAATGCAATGATTTAACTTCCTTCTTCCGAGTATGTACATGCTTCATTTTATGCTGCACGGTGTAGCTTACACTTTGCTTTGTTTCTAGCTCTTCATTATAAACAAGGAAAATTTGAATAATGGAATGACTGCTTTATCTACGCTTTCTTCGATGGTCTCGAGGCTTGGGCGATCGAGTAATACGCTTGCCAACTCGCTGCTCAACACCGCTGCACACTACGATATTAGCAACGAGATGTTTGCAGCCTTTCTGTCCAAAGACATGACGTATTCGTGTCCTATATGGCAGCCTGCGAGCCTGGATGGAACAGGGGATGGTGTGGAAAGCCTAGAAGACGCCCAGCGGACCAAACTCCTTCGCTTCATCGAAGGCGCGAAGCTGAAGGCTACAGACCATGTCCTCGAGATCGGCACTGGCTGGGGTTCCTTTGCAGTCGAGGCAGTAAAGCGAACGGGCTGCCGTGTAACGTCGATCACCCTATCTCGAAAACAAAAGGAATTAGCCGAGAAGAGGATCAAGCTCGATGGCCTGGATCATCGCATTGAGATCAAGTTTATGGATTACCGCGAATTATCCGCCCCTACGAAACCATTTGATAAAATCGTCTCCATAGAAATGATAGAGGCTGTTGGGGAGGCTCATCTTGCGCAGTACTTTGCGTGTATTCAAAGACTGCTTAAGCGAAATGGCGGTATTGCCATGTTTCAATGCATCACTATGCCGGAGGCTCAACACACCGCCGATGCAAAGAAGAGAGAGTATGTCACAGAGGATCTAGCATGTATTGGTATGCTTCTGGAGCTAATTGTGTCTCAATTCAGGTTCATCGGTCAGTACATATTTCCAGGTGGATACCTGCCCTCGACTACGCAGCTGCTCAACCACATCAGCACGCAGTCCAAAGGCACTTTGACTTTAGAACGGGTTGAGAATATCGGAGGGCATTATACAAAGACTTTACGCCTGTGGAGGGAGAGTTTCCTGCTCAATTTTGATGATAAAATAAAACCTGCTTTGTTGAACGGCCACCCCGCCATGTCGGAGGAGGCTATTGAAGTATTCAGCAGGAAATGGGAGGTGCGTAAATTTCAAGCCATCTTCTAACGATGAAACTGGGATCATTGCTGACATCACATTAGTATTACTTTACTTACTGCGAGGCCGGGTTCTTCACGAAGACATTAAACGATGTTATCATCACGGTCAGTCGACCAGGAGCCTTAGAACTTACAGAGGAAATACCACTTTGAACTGTCCTCGGTCTCTCGCTCTCAATCTATTTAAGGCGATTCTCAATTTGTACAAGATGGAGCCCTTGGTCTTTCAAATGGATGACGGGCTTCCGGGCTTTTCGAACAAGTAGTGTGAGACGCCCCATACATCCCCCCCTGCAGTTGCAAAGAACTCGGACCCGGCTATGTGATAGACTACCCACCGATTGTACCAAGTGGCAGCATCTCTTTTTCCATACGACTCAATGAGGTGCGGCCATATCTGTTCTTTGTTGCTAAGAAGGGCGGAAAGCCAGCCCTTGCATAATTCAGCAGCACTCCAACTACCTTGGCGAATAGTGGTACATAAAGTGCCATGTGGGACTTACCTGCATTGTCTTTGAGTAGTGCAATCCACTCACCCACCACTGCCTCTTAAGCTCCAGATCTCGCTGGAAGTAGAGTAGTAGATCCGCAGACGGCATAGTGCCACCAGTGAAGAAATATCTCGCCATCCATCCGTCTTCAAAGTCGTATGGTGTATCGCGGTGGCTGAAGAGGTGTACGAAGAGCTTGCCGCCGGGCTTCAATGACGCGGCGATCTTTGCCATTAGAAGTTCCTAGTTTTTCATGTGCTCGAAGAGCTATAAGTCGACGTTCAACAGAGTTCATCGGCATGATACAAAGGCAGGGTAGGATGTCTCACCTCGACAGACACAACGCGGTCGAATTGTTGAGGTTCAAACTCGTAATCAGCAATGTCTCCTGTGATAATCTCAACGTTTTTGAGGTTTTGTCGCTTCGCTTCTGCCTCTATGTATTGTTTCTGAGTTCTTGAATTGGAGAGCCCGATTACTCTGGAAGCTGGCAGATGCTCCGCAAAGTACAGTGTTGCTGATCCCCAGCCGCACCTGCACCACACAGTGTTAGAATTCAATGGACAAAGGTAGGCCGACAGTATTCTTGCATTTAAAATACACATACTCACCCTAAATCAAGAATACTCATGCCATCCTTTAATTCGGCCTTGAGGATGTACTCCTGCAGCATTGCCGTCTCTGCTTCTGCAAGAGTTTCTTTGCCCGTCGGGAAGAGCGAACAGGAATACTTCATGCGAGGCCCAAGGAAAGCCGCAAACACACCAGTGCTAACTTCATACTGTTGCTCATTGGCAGCTATCGCCTCTATCGCGATAGGCCGTGTGCATAGCTTTGCAATGTAACTCAACTTCTCGTTGGTTGCCTCTGTTAGCGACCTGTTGCTGAGCTCTGCCAGGCGCGCTTTCAGTAACTGTCGTGTGCACAACCTAACGATTCTATGAGGGAGATAGCCCGTATCGATGATCCAGTCCGTTAATCTCAGTACTTAAGGTCAATCGTCAGCTCCGGAAAATCGAAAACCCAATGTTAGGAGGTCATTGATACTGCGTTACAAGACTAGGATGCCCCATAAAGTAGTAATTCTAGCCATACATGCGTGGCTTGTACAATAGTAATTGAGACAAAGACCACTTACCATAATCCATCTTCCCGCCTAGGTATAAACTGCCCAACAGCGTATGATGATTTCCGGACTCGTAAACGCGGAAGTGGCTTCTCCATATGTGAGATTCTAGTTGAAATTTGAGTGACTGCAGAACTTGTGCATTAGCCTCTTGGGGTGCATCGGAGAAAATGCCTCGATTGGATGGGCCGTTGTATATCATTCGCTACTCGCAAAGGCGTCGTATTGAGGCGAATGAAAAAGGCTGGCATCAGCTAGCTGCATAATAGCTAAATTGGTGTCATCCATAGCGTCTCACATTACCCTTGCTAGCCCCTCAAAGCCCCATTGGCGTTACGACTCAAGTTGACAGTCATCGTGAGTGATGATCACGTAAAGTGCAAAATAAAGTTATCTAACAAAGATCGCTCAGTCGAGGAAGTGAGTACACGAAGCGCAAGACAAATTCGTTATCTTCAGCCTCGTCGTCATATTAGCGAGGTCTGCCCGTCTGGAGCGGTTTCCAATCCCATCGGCTGCCCGCCAAGGTTAGTTCTTGAGTACCAGTACTTGCAATGAATAATCCAATTGAGCCCTCGGTGAGCAAAAAAGTCGCTGTGATTGGCAGCGGCTGTTCTGGCATTGCGGCTTTATGGGCCTTGAAAGGGACAAACCATGATGTGTACTTGTATGAGGCAGACGGTCGACTCGGTGGACACACCAACACGGTGCAATGGAAAGCTGGCAAGTATTCCGTAGATGTCGACACTGGATTTATTGTACTCAATACGGCTACCTATCGTGAGTGGAAATATTCTTTCGGGACATATGACTAGGTTTGTAAATGTAGACTTACACTGATTGCAGCTAATTTCATCAATTTTCTTAAGCACCTGAACATTACGACTGAGCCAACTAGCATGGCCCTTGGGGTGTCACGAGATTATGGGTCATTTGAATGGGCTGGTAAGAGCTTGGCCTCTGTATTTTGCCAAACCAAGAATCTCTTTTCTCTCAAGATGTGGCGCATGTTGTTCGATATTGTTCGATTCAATCAATTCGCCCTGGATGTCTTGATCAACGCAGACATAGATGCAGGCAATGGCGGCACCGAGACGATTGGAGAGTACCTTGACAAGCATGGCTACTCGCATGCATTCCGAGACGGGTATTTAATTCCAATTACAGCTGCTGTCTGGAGCACAAGCCCAGACAAGTGCATACACCAATTTCCGACACTAACGTTGATCAGGTTTCTGTAAATTGCCACCCTACTGTCATTGTTTTTTAATGTACTAATATACTTGCAGATGGAATCATCATAACCTTTCGACCATTTCTGCTCAGCCAGAGTGGCTCACATTGAAAGATGGATCTAGATCATACATTGACGCCGTCATGAAAGACTTCCCATCTGATCATGTGTTCCTCAATAGCCCAGTACAACGGGTTGAGAATAACGCAAGCGGTCGTGTCGTGCTGTACCTAGAAGATGGCCGCACAGACACCTTCAACCATGTTATTCTGGCTACGCATGGTGGCCAGGCGTTATCGATACTGGGCTCTTCGGCAAAAGATGAAGAACGGTCTATTCTCTCTTGCTTCAAGACATCGCAGAATGAGGTTTTACTGCACTCTGACCTGACACATATGCCTCAAAGGCGCAACGCTTGGTGCAGCTGGAATTACATGACTCTTTCGCCCAAATCAGAGGCCTACACCGATACAGTTTCTTTGACGTACAACATGAACATCCTACAGCATATCCCAGAAAACAAATTTGGACACATCCTAGTGACGTTGAACCCGCTCCATCGGCCTGACCCTGCGCTGACTCAAGGTCGTTATCTCTACTCGCACCCGCTATACACGTCAAAAGCGGTACGGGCTCAGAAGCAATTGCCATGTATCCAAAATGTGCGAGGAATCAGCTATGCCGGAGCATGGACAAATTATGGCTTTCACGAAGATGGATTTAGCAGCGGTCTGCGAGTTGCGCAAGACCATCTAGGCGTAAGGCTTCCATTCGACTTAGTCGACTCCACATTCAGCAGGGGCAAGAAACCAGAGCTAGGCATAGTTGACTATCTTCTGCGCTTCGTTATCATTCTTGTTCAAGTGCTTGTTGTTCAAACTTTGGAGCTACTAGCAGGTGTCAAAAGACGGCCAGAAGGCAAGCAGATGCTTGAAGGGGTAAAGCAGAGATGAATTTGCAGGGGCTATGGACAACATACAAGACAGCCATCCTTTAGAAAACTGGTGCGGCGTCAATGATCCAGTTTGTGCTGACATCAAGCAAGGATCAGGAAAGAAAAAGGGGCTTTGAGGCGCTCTTGGTCGTCCTCTATTCTATGAGGACTGGCTCTGAAGGATTCAAGAAAATATTCAATACTACATGCTGCCTCCCGCAAACCTACTTCTAATCCTAAAAGGGATTTCGCCTACTGGGTGCAAGGTACCCGCCCCATATTTCGTTTCATCCATTCTAAACGCTCGTTCTTTTGCGAGGATATCGATCTCAAAAAGGAGAACCATTGAGGCCATTGTTGTAATCATATGGTGTTTGGCGAGGAAGCGACCAGGACAACCCCGCGGTCCGCCACCAAAGGGAATCCACGATCCGTCGAGGCCGTTGAGTGAAAAGGACATATTTGCTTGAAGCTCTTCGTTGGATGCTTGAGCTGGAACGGATTCTGATTGATTGGAGACATTTTCGCTTGGAACCAAAAACCGATAAGGCCAAAATTCCTCTAAAGGGTGTTTTCCTCCAGCAGTGTTCCATTCGGAGCCATGCATATGTGCCGGATGTGACGAAACTAGACAAAGTTTGCCTTGTGGAATTCGCCAGCCGTCGAGATCGACCGAATCGTGAATAAATAGTCTCGCCATATAGACGTGAACTCGAAGCCTGAGAGTCTCGGCAAAAATGGATTGCAAAAGTGGTTCTGTGCAAATGCTGGCTCTCTTCTCAGAATCGGAAAAGTGCTGGAGGAACCCAGCAGTGGTTCGTATATCTGGGAGCCTCTTCCGAACTTGGAAAAGCAGTTCAGGTCGGCGAAATATTTCGAGTACTGCCCAGAAAGTGGATGGAACAACGTTTGAGTTTACTCTGAATACTTATCAGCCCTGAGCTATTAAAATATCTTATTTGAGCATTCGAAGTACTCACGCCCACGAGAATGTCAGATTCACTGATGCAAGAGCCTCTTCGTTGGTGTTGTCCATCTGTAGAAATAATTTCTGCCATTTTCTCATAAGCCTTGATCCCCATCGTTGGGCATCATAGATGTCCTCGTCCCAAGGAGCAGTTTCGCGGTCTGTCAGGTGAAGCTGCCACTGCTTCATAGCTTCTAATAAGCGATCTCGGTGTGAATATGCTTTTGGGATCATCCAACGCGGCAGATGCCACGAGAAGTGTTGTAGCTGTCGATTGAACTTCCAAAAGTCGGAGCAAAAGTTCGAGTTTTCGGTCAGATGTGTCCCCCACAAAGATTCCGTGTTTGCAGGAGTCATATGTAGCTGGAAAAACACGACAAGATCCGGCATATATGTCCAGTAATCTTTAACGTTGGCATTAACCAGCCTCTGGGACAGGCGTATAGCAAATCGTCTGCAAATAGAAGCAGCATCAGGTCCAGACAAGGATTCTTTGAAGACAAGATGACTAAGGCGATCGGCACGGTTGGAGGATTTCACGTCACTCGTTGGATGAGGATTAGGACCAAAACCGGAGTTGTCTGCAGCGTAGATTTCTATGCTTTTCTGGGGCATTGCGAACCAATGACGAAATGTAAATGTATGAAGTGCTGTAGAACTAGACTTTGAACAACACTGACGAGCATCCACCCGAATATTGTGCTCCGACGAGATCATGTCAGGCCATAAGACTTCTGCCGTTTCAGAACAATTGTTTGCAAATCCAAGGGATCTATGAGCCGGTCGTATGCCCGAAAGGAAACTATTGTCCTGGAGGAGGTAAGTCGATGTCACAGTGTCCAAAATATCATTATTGTCCTCTCGGAGCAGTAGTCCCCTTCAGATGTGGTCCCTTATCTATATGTGGTCCTGGTTCCAGTCGTGAGTTCCAGCTAGATGGATTTCTGGTAGCTCTAATCATGGACCTGCTTTTGGTGTCTTTTGCTTGTCTCCCTGCTTTGAAACATTATTTGAGCAGACTACGCCTCAGACGACAGATTTCCACTGGATCTGGAAGTAACGACATTGGCGCCGAAAATGGCCTCCATCTGGAATTGAATACGACACATCAGTCATCCGACCCTCCCATGCCTCAATACTTGCCAGAAAATATCAGTGCCGACCAAGATATAACCTTAGGGGGGCTTGGAGACTTCATAGCTGCAGTCATTGAGTTTAATAGCACAAGGGACCTCGGATTTTCAATCGGATTCGATTCTCTCAGTTTTGCTATAGGAAAGAAGTCCAAAATGCTTCTTTCGTCAGTCACGGGGATTATTGGAAGTGGGACGTTGTGTGGGATTTTAGGACCTTCGGGCGCTGGAAAAAGTAAGATTCTCCAACATCTATCAATTGCAGCTAACTGACTGGAATGTCACTTTAGCAACCTTTATGAAATTGTTGATGGGAAAACTTGAGCCGACCACAGGCTCTGTCAATATCAATGGCAATGTAACAAAGCTTGTCGAGTGAGTCAATATTTTCCCCCACAATTTATTATCTAACTGAATACAATGATTCCTTTAAAGGTACAGGAAACTTATTGGTTTCGTTCCATCTGATGATGATCTACTTCCGGAGCTTACAGTCCGCGAAAGTATTCTTCACTCTGCACGCATTCGGCTTCCTCGCAAATGGTCAGATACTGCATGTATTTGTCGAACACAGTCGTCGTCAGGAACGAGGTCAACTTCAGCTCCAGCACATGTCCCAAGATGGAGACCTACCACAGTACCCGGAGAATCTGCGTGCGAAGATTGGTAAGTTACGAGCAAAGGCAAGGGAAGATGGAAATGTCTATGCAGGTTCACGCACCTCATACCTACCACGGATTACAGTGGAAGGACCTAAAATCCCAGGTCTATCAACGTTCATCCGTGGACATAGCACCCGGACTGATAGTCAGACTTCCACCAAAGATCCTTCGGAGGCCTGGGGAGGCCAAACATTCATAGCCTCAAAGTAAAGTTGGGCGAGGGTGAAGCTGTATCGCAGCTCTCGGTAAATATCGCAACAGTAATGCAGTAGATTATAGTTTGGGAAGGACGATACTTTGAGCGTTTTGAGCAGCTACAATCAACTTAGATATCACTTGATGTCAGATTTCACGAATATGATGTTGAAGCTGAAGATCTACACCTTAATGTGTACTCGCTATCAACTACAGCGTGATGCCCTTGCATACATAATCTTTTGCGGGAACCTTGTTGTTAGATCACTTTACGAATGGTCAGATATGCTCCGTGCAAAGTACCGTCCAACTTGACGCCGTGCCTCGTATTGTGGTTAAAGTGGCCGGATAATATACCGACATGACCATCAAATTTCAAAACCCACACCACTTCCTGTATAAAATTGACGACGCTCCCACCTGAATCTCTACAAATGTTCACAACTATGGCAGAATTTAGCGATCACCAACCATCCTCATCTGATGCTGGAATAAAAAGCGAAGAATATGCGCGACATTGGGAACAAGGTGGGAAGCCAATTGCCAATGATAACAAGGCTCGAGACCATCGCAAGTCCCAGTACACTACACTTACAAATGAGTATGTCGGATGCTACAATGGCGCTCATTCTATGCTAAAAATAACTTCAGCTACTATAATGACACCACCGATATCTATTTGGAAGCATGGGGTGAATCGTTCCACTTTTGTCGATACCCACGCGGTCCAGAAGCAAAGTCTGGAGCGATTGCTAGACATGAGCATTATCTGGCTCACATGATGGGATTACGTCCAGGAATGCGGGTACTTGATGTTGGATGCGGTGTTGGCGGGCCAGCCAAGGAGATTGCAACTTTTGTAGATTGCAGCGTTGTGGGATTGAATAACAACGGGTATCAAGTTCAGAAGGCCAAGGAGCTGGCTATTAAGGATGGCATGGACAAGATGATAGAGTTTGTGAAAGGAGATTTCATGGTAAGACTACTGCATGCATTCGTTTATCGCCGTAGCATTACACTAAGTCTGTACTAGACGATACCGTTCCCCACGGACAGTTTCGACGCTGTCTATGCCATCGAAGCAACCGTTCATGCACCCTCCCTGGCAGAAGTATATACTGAGATACACCGCGTTCTTAAACCAGGGGGCATTTTTGGCGTCTTCGAATGGGTTCTGACTGATAAGTTTTCATCGACTAACAACGAGCACATGGCCATACGCCTCGGGATCGAACGTGGAAATGGTATCCCTGCTCTACAAACCAAGGCCACAGCCCAAGCAGCAATGAAAAAGGCTGGATTTGAATTGCTCGTCACCGAGGACCTCTCAGAGCACCCGGATCGCCTTCCATGGTGGTATCCTATCTCGGGAGACACCAAAAGTGCTCAAGGACTACAAGACTGGATGTTGGTCATACGAAACACTAAATATGGGAGGTATGCTGTGAAGGCCCTTGTGAGGGCTTTGAAGCTCGTTAGGTACGCTCCAAGAGGAACTTTGAAGACGACGGAGGAGCTTATTGCTGGGGCTGATGCTTTAGTAGTTGGAGGGAAGGAAGGGCTGTTCACTCCAATGTATCTGATGGTTGGGAAGACTAAGGCTTAATGGACTTTCCAGGGCGGCGGGGCTATCTTATGCAATAGCCGGGATAGGGCTTTGGAATCAAGAGGCAGGGAAGGGGTTGCCCACGTGACTCGAGAGCAGGAAGTTGCATTCCGAGGTTAAATTGAGGTGGAGGTACTGTTCTGATGACTTGAATTGGCGTTTGACCTTTTTCCAACGTCCGTATGCGGCGCGAAGTTTCAGTGCTAAGTAATATGTTTGCTCCGCCAGTGGTATTCTTCGCTTGAACGAGTAACTCATTACTGGGTACCACGGTGAAGCATCTCAGACTCGAGTATAGATCCCTGAGCTCGAACTCCCTGTGTCTTTGAGAGGCTATGTTGGCGCTAGTCCAGACTTTGTGATGCCTAACATCAAAATTTATACAGAAGCTGACCGAAAACTCGTATCTCGAGTGCGATTGAAGATATGGGCTAGATTGTGAACCGATTCCTCTCATTTTGCAATCCCTGCTCTTCTGCTATTGTGTCAGCACAAGTCTCTACATTAGGATAACTTCGCGGAGAGGTTCTCGGCTAGCTATCTAAACGAGTTGTACTTACATCAAGGATCCCAAGGCCTTGCGACCAAATCTTCTTCGTTTACAGCATCTACAAGCACCTCCAACCCGTCTTCTTCACGGCGTATCAGATGCTCCACAAGATCCGCAGCTTGAAGACTGTTCCAAACGCCCTCGCGCATTTCCGAGGTCCTGAGAAGCTCGATAGCTCGAAGACCAAGAGGTCGTCTTCGATATCTGATAGCCGCAAAGCACAGAGGCCAGATAAAACCACCATAAAGCCCCATAGGCTTTGGTCCTATCTCAGATGTAGGCGATCGAACGGCAGCCTCGGCGTATGCTACAATCTCTTGACATTTCCATCCCCACTTGAACCACAAAGTTCCCAGTTCATCTTTCAACGTTCCTCCCAGGCAGGTAGTCAAGTCCATACCAATCAGCATAGCTTTAAGTTTGAGGGTATGTGCTTTTTGTTGCTCAGTAGGATCTAACTTATCGCTGTAGACCCTACTAAATCGATCAAGAGCCATGCTGTATTGACGAAGCTTTCTGAAGGTAGAGAACTCTGCTGAATGCGCGTAAAGCTCTGGCTGAAAACAAATGGTAGATGTCTTTGAACCAATTATAGTATTGATAGCGGTGTTTCGTATCTCGTTCAATGCACTATGAGCTTGTTCCAAATTATATAATTGAAGTAGACTGTCGCTTTCGCTTGATACTATGGAGTCTGAGAATTCCTCCTGGAACGTACTGGCCGTTATCAACTCGCTGTCTATACCGTCATTTTTTATGAAGATAAGGGCAAGGTCTCGAAGTGGCATATGCGTAAACTTCAATTCGTAGAACAGATTGTCTGGTCGCGGGCTCGATGTGGCTCTTAACTCTGCAACAATCTTGATGCCATTGTTGATATGAAATCTAACTGCTTTGTGGTTTCCACGTAGAGCCTGTATAGCAATAAGCGCTTCGAATCAAATATAGAGCAGTCAACATACCTCAAAATATGTAAACAGAAGACATGTCATCAAAACAATATCCCCAGGCTTCTCTTGCAGCGGTATAGCTAATGTTCGTAGCGCTTTGGTATACTGAAACTCAGAGAATGTGTCGTACATGCCTTCCGCATCCTGCATATATGGCAATCTTCTCTTCTTTTGCGTGGATACCATGTGGAGTCCACCCAGAGCTGCAGCGGCATGTCGAATTGCCGGCTCGTGATGACATGCTTGCAGGATGACTTTCTCCCAGAACTTTGACGGGAAGGCTGCAGACAGTCGATTGCGAGAAACATCTCGAAAGAACTTAAAAGAACAATGCTCTTGATCACTATCGAAGACTTTGGTAGTTGGATTGCGAATTAAGATGGGTCCTCGGCACCGAGCAAGCGGATATGTTGGTTCTCTTGTTGGTGCAGGAACAATTGTGCCACGAGATTGCAACAACTGGGGTACGGTAGTTGTTGGTTCTCCATATAAGTGGCCTTCACAAGTTCTTCCCGTGCTCGTGCAACGTAGGCAAGAAGGTTTCTCCTCCCCACACTTGACTTTCCTTACTCTGACAACAAATCAATAACCATACTCGTCGCGGGCAAGCATACTCACTTGCAGGTATTGCAGCCTCGCTTAGAGTGGGGTTTGTAACGTCGAACCCTAACACCACCTCTCCTCAGGGGAGGGTCGCTCGGGACGACTTTGTTTTCTTCCATACTGTCTGGTTATCTCGTTAGGCAAATGATAACCGCGAGGGCATACTGACCGGGAGTAGATCTAACTCACCGAATCACGAGCCGTGCTTCACGATGGAGATGTCAAAACGTGTGCAGAAAGGGGTACGACCAATGATGAAGGCATGTAACGACAGCCCTAATCGCGGGTATTTTCGATGCGCCAATGAGCTGCTCTGCCATACGAGAACCGGCCTGCAACGGGTCGACAACAGTTCGACAACGGTTTAGAGTCATTCGTTTTTGGTTGCCCACATTTGGGAGAAACTGCTCACGGAATTCTACTTGAACCAGATTGTGGGTGAAGTTGTGAAATGAATAGGCAACGAAATGTTAAGCGCCCTCGCCATGACAGATCTTGAGAGGAGTGCGCTGTGCCGCCGGCATTTCATAACTGTGGACCGTCCGTTTTTGTGCGAATTAGTGCATTGGCGTCCTAACGAACATGGGGACAAAAGTCCGTGCGTTCAGGGCATCAGAATCATGAATTTTATTAATTAATTAGCTGTAGACCAGCCACATCGCTTAATTAAGTCGTGTACCCAGAAGTCCTGCTGCTCAATAAGCCCATTGATCCATTCCTGAGGAATTTTGTCCCATTCTTCTAATACTGCTACAACCATTTGAACCTTAGTTGTTGGCTGCCTTAGGCGCCTATGGAGAGCTTGTTTTATTCTCCTC